>NW_012293964.1:0-6157 GCF_000151885.1 Dipodomys ordii | reverse complement strand
GGATGTGGGTGCAGCTGGTGGAGTGACCACATCAGGAGAGGCAGGTATCCTCCAGGCATGAGGGAGATTCTCTCGCAGGGGAAGCTCAGGGAACCCCCCATGGGAATCAGGGGTGACTCAAAGGAAACCAAACACACCACCCCCCTCCTCACATTCTTGAGGGTCCCCAGCTCCAGGCAGCCTCGTGGAGGGGGGCTAGCCCAGTGCTGGCACCAGATGCCAGCAGCAGAGGGACAGGGTGGACCCAGGACACAATGGGGGCCCCTGCACCCCGAAGCTACAGGAGTCCCGAGTCCAGGGCTTCTCAGGAACCCAGTGGCCAGGTCCATGGAGGCTGGCGGTGAGCAGGCAGGAAGGACAGCCACACCCCCACACGTGGTCCCAAAGGGCCAAGCCTCTTGGGACCCAGGAGAGGGGCTCCAGCTTCAGAAACCCATGGGCCAACTCCAGCCTGACCCGTGACCTGACCCCAAGCTGGTGGCATAGAAGGCAGGGGACATCCCTGAGACCGGAGCAGAAAGATACAGGCACATGCACGCTGGAGGAGGAGCAGGAGGAGGAGAAGAAGAAGAAGGAGAAGCAAAAGGAGAAGCAGTAGAAGCAGAAGAAGCAGAAGCAGAGAAGCAGAAGCAGAAGAAAAATAATAAGCAAAAGAAGCAGAATCAGAGGGAGAAGCAGAAGAAGGAGAAGGAGCAGAAGGAGAAGGAGAAGCAGAAGGAGAATCAGAAGGAGAAGCAGAAGCAGAAGAAGATGCAGAAGGAGAAGCAGGAGAAGCATGAAGAAGCAGAAGCAGAAGGAGAAACAGAAGTAGGAGAAGGAGAAGGAGAAGGAAGGGCAGCAGAAGCAATAGGAGAAGCAGAAGGAGAAGCAGAAGCAGAATGAGAAGCAAAAAGAGAAGCAGTAGAAGCAGAAAAACCAGGAGAAGCAGAAGAAAGAGAAGAAGAAGAAGAAGAAGAAGAAGAAGAAGAAGAAGAAGAAGAAGAAGAAGAAGAAGAAGAAGAAGAAGAAGAAGAAGAAGAAGAAGAAGAAGAAGAAGAAGGAGAAGCATAAGGAGAAGCAGTAGATGCAGGAGAAGCAGAAGAAATAGAATAAGCAAAAGAAGCAGAAGCAGAAGCAGTGGGAGAAGCAGAAGAAGGAGAAGGAGAAGGAGCAGAAGAAGGAGAAGCAGAAGCAGAAAGAGAAGCAGAAACAGAAGGAGAACAAAAGGAGAAGCAGGAGAATCAGAAGAAGCAGAAGTAGAAACAGAAAGAGAAGTAGAAGAAGGAGAAGCAGAAGTAGAATCAGAAGTAACAGAAGAAGAAGAAGAAACAGAAGCAAAAGAAACAGAAGAAGGAGAAGAGCAGAAGCAGAAGCAGAAGGAAAAGCAGAAGCAGAAGGAGAAGCAGAAAGAGAAGCAGGAGAAGCAGAAGAAGCAGGAGAAGCAGAAGCAGAAGAAACAGGAGAAGCCGAAGAAGCAGAAGCAGAATCTGAAGCAGAAGGAGAAACAGAAGAAGCACAATCTGAAGCAGAAGCAGAAGAAACAGAAATAGTAGAATAAGCAGAAGCAGAAGCACCAGGAGAAACAGAAGAAGAAGGAGGAGAAGGCGAAAGAGAAGGATTAGGAGTAGGAGAAGCAAAAGGATAAGCAGAACCAGAAAGAGACACAGAAGCAGGAGCAGCACGAGAAGTAGGAATAGCAGGAGAAGAAGAAGCAGGAGAAGCAGAAGAAACAGAAGGCGCAGAAGCAGAAGGAGAAATTGAAGCAGAAGCAGAAGGAGAAGCAGAAGCAGAAGAAGAAGCAGAAGAAAGAGAAGGACAAGGAGAAGGAGAAAGAGAAGCAGAAAGAGAAGCAGAATGAGAAGCAGGTGGAGAAGCCGAAGCAGATGAAACAAAAGAAGGGGAAGAAGCAGAAGAAGAAGCAGAAGCAGAAGGAGAAGCAGAAAGAGAAGCAGGAGAAGCAGAAGAAGCAGCAGCAGAAGAAGCAGAAGCAGAAGAAGCCGAAAAAGCAAAAGCAGAACCTGAAGCAGAAGGAGAAGCAGAAGAAGCAGAAGAAGCAGAATCTGGAGAAGCAGAAGGAGAAGCAGAAGCAGAAAGAGAAGCAAAAGCAGAAGAAGAAGCAGAAGAAACAGAAGAAGCAGAGGCAGTAGCAGAAGAAGCAGAAGATTCAGAAGCAGAAGGAGAAGCAGAAGGAAAAGCAGAAGAACTAGAAGGAGAAGGAGAAACAGGAGTAGAAGCAGAAAGAGAAGCAGAAGAAGGGGCAGTAGAAGGAAAAGCGGCAGGAGAAAAAGAAAGAGCAGCAGAAGGAGAAGCAGGAAATGCAGAAACAGGAGAAGAACAAGCAGAAGAAACAGGAGAAGGACAAGAAGCAGAAGCAGAAGGAGAAGCAGAAAGAGAAGGAGGGGAAGCAGAAGAAGCAGAAGCAGGAAAAGCAGAAGCATAAGAATCCGAAGAAGCAGAAGCAGAACCTGAAGCAGAAGGAGAAGCAGGAGAAGCAGAAGAAGCAGAATCTGGAGAAGCAGAATGTGAAGCAGAAGGAGAAGCAGAAGCAGAAAGAGAATCAAAAGCAGAAGGAGAAGCAGAAGAAACAGAAGAAGTAGAAGCAGTAGCAGTTGTAGCAGAAGCAGGAGGAAAAGCAGAAGGAAAAGCAGAAGAACAAGAAAGAGAAGGAGAAACAGAAGGAGAAGCAGAAGGAGAAGCAGAAAGAGAAGCAGGTAAAGCAGAAGAAGAAGCAGAAGGAGAATCAGAAGGAGAAGCAGAAGAAGGAGAAGGAGAATCAGAAGCAGAATAAGATGCAGAAGGAGAAGCAGAAGAAGCAGAAGCAGAAGGAGAAGCAGGAAAAGCAGAAGAAGCAGAAGCAAAAGGTGAAGCAAAAGATGGAGAAGGAGAAGCAGAGGCAGAAGAAGAAGCATAAGGACAAGCACAAGCAGAAGGAGATGCAGAAGGAGAATCAGGAGAAGCAGAAGAAGCAGAAGCTGAAAGAGAAGCAGAAGTAGGAGAAGGAGAAGGAGGAGAAGCAGAAGCAGAAGGAGAAGCAGAAGCAGAATGAGAAGCAGAAAGAGAAGCAGGAGGAGGACAAGAAGCAGAAGCAGGAGAAGCCGAAAGAGAAGAAGCAGAAACAGAAGCAGAAGGAGAAGCAGAAGCAGAAGGAGAAGCAGCAGAAGAAGTAGAACCAGAAATTCAGGCACGAGAAACAGAAGAAGCAGAAGCAGAAGGAGAAGCAAAAAGAGAAGCAGAAGGAGAAGTAGAAAAAGCAGCAAAAGAAGCAGAAAAACAAGCAGGAGAAGCAGAAGCAGAAAGAGAAGTAGAAGCAGAAGAAGAAGCAGTAGAAGCAGAAGAATCAGAAGCAGGAGAAGCAGAACCAGAAGAAAAAGAAGAAGCATAAGAAGCAGAAGCAGAGGGAGAAACAGAAGAAGGAGAAGGAGCAGCAGAAGGTGAAGCAGAAGGAAATGCAGAAGCAGAAAGAGAAGCAGAAATAGAAGAAGAAGAAGGAGAAGTTAGAGAATCAGAAGAAGCAGAAGCAGAAAGAGAAGCAGAAGGAGAAGGAGATGCACAAGGAGAAGGACAAGCAGCAGAAGCAGAAGAAGCAGAAGCGGGAGAAGCAGAAGAAGAAGAAGAAGAAACAGAAGAAGGAGAAGGAGCAGAAGGAGAAGCAGAAGCAGAAGGAGAAGCAGAAAGAGAAGCAGAAGAAGCAGTAGCAGGTGAAGCAGAAGCAGAAAAAACAGAAGAAGCCGAAGAATCAGAAGGAGAACCTGAAGCAGAAGGAGAAGCAGAAGCAGCAGAAGCTGGAAAAGCAGAAGCAGAAGAAACCGAACAAGCAGAAGAAGCAGAAGCAGAACGAGAAGCAGAAGAAGAAGGAGAAAGAGAAGGATTAGGAGTAGGAGGAGCAGAAGCAGAATAAGAAGCAGAAAGAGAAGCAGAAGAAGAAACAGAAGAAGCAGAAGCAGGAGAAGCAGAAGCAGAATGAGAAGCACAAGAAGGAGAAATTGATGGAGAAGGAGAAGGAGACGGAGAAGCAGAAGGAGAAGTAGGAGAAGCAGAGAAAAAGAAGCAGGAGAAGCAGAAACAGAAGAAGCAGAAAGAGAAGAGCAGAAGCAGAAGGAGAAGCAGAAGGAGAAGCAGAAGAAGCAGAAGCTGAAGCAGAAGAAGAAGAAACAGAAAAAGCAGAAGAAGCAGAAGAAGAAGCAGCAGGAGAAGCAGAAGAAGAAGAAGGAGAAGGAGAAAGAGAAGGATTAGGAGTAGGAGAAACAGAAGGATAAGCAGAAGCAGAAAGAGAAGGAGAATGAGAAGGAGAAGCAGGAGAAGCAGAAGAAGCAGAAGCAGGAGAAGCAGAAGCAGAAGAAACATAGGAAGGAGAAGAAGCAGAAGGAGAAGCAGAAACAGAAGGAAAAGCAGAAAGAGAAGCAGGAGAAGCAGAAGAAGCAGAATCTGGAGAAGCAGAAGGAGAAGCAGAAGCAGAAAGAGAAGCAAAAGCAGAAGGAGAAGCAGAAGGGGAAGCAGAAGAAACAGAAGAAGCAGAGGCAGTAGCAGAAGAAGCAGAAGATGCAGAAGCAGAAGGGGAAGCAGAAGAAACAGAAGAAGCAGAGGCAGTAGCAGAAGAAGCAGAAGATGCAGAAGAGAAGGAGAAGCAGAAGGAAAAGCAGAAGAACGAGAAGGAGAAGGAGTAGGAGAAACAGAAGGAGAAGCAGAAAGAGAAGCAGAAGAAGGAGCAGGAGAAGGAAAAGCAGCAGGAGAAGCAGAAAGAGCAGCAGAAGGAGAAGCAGAAGCAGAAGCAGAAGTAGAAGCAGAAGAAGGAGAAGCAGAAGGAGAAGCATAAAGAGAAACAGAAGGAGAAGCAGGAGAAGCAGAAGCAGGAGAAGCAGAATCAAAAGAAATAGAAGGATAAGAAGCAGAAGCAGAAAGAGAAGCAGAAACAGAAGGAGAAGCAGAAATAGAAGCAGAAGAAGCTGAAGAAGCAGAAGCAGAACCTGAAGCAGAAGGAGAAGCAGGAGAAGCAGAAGAAGCAGAATCTGGAGAAGAAGGAGAACCAGAAGGAGAAGCAGAAGCAGAAAGAGAAGCAAAAGCAGAAGGAGAAGCAGAAAGAGAAGCAGAAGAAACAGAAGAAGCAGAAGCAGTAGCAGAAGAAGCTGAAGATGCAGAAGCAGATAGAGAAGCAGAAGGAATAGCAGAATAACGACAAGGAGAAACAGAAGGAGAAGAAGAATGAAAAGCAGAAGCAGAAGCAGGAAAAACAGAAGAAGCAGAAACAGACGGAGAAGCAGAAGAAGGAGAAGCAGAAGCAGAAGAAGAAGCAGAAGGAAAAGCACAAGCAGAAGGAGATGCAGAAGGAGTAGCAGGAGAAGCAGAAGAAGCAGAAGCAGAAGGAGAAGAAGGAGGAGAATAGGCAGAATCAGAAGAAGCAGAAGGAGAAGTAGAAAGAGAAGCCGACGAAGAGAAGCAGAACGAGAAGCAGGAAAGCAGAAGAAGCAGAGCGGGAGAAGCAGAAGAAGAAGAAACAGAAGAAATAGAAGGAGCAGAAGCAGAAAGAGGAGCAGAAGTAGAAGTAGAAGCAGAAAGAGAAGCAGGAAAAGCAGAAGAAGCAGAGGCAGGAGAAGCAGAAGCAGAAGAAACGGGAGAAGGACAAGAAGCAGAAGCAGAAGGAGAAGCAGAAACAGAAGGAGAAGCAGAAAGAGAAGGAGGGGAAGCAGAAGCAGGAGAACCAGAAGCATAAGAATCCGAAGAAGCAGAAGCAGAACCTGAATCAGAAGGAGAAGCAAGAGAAGCAGAAGAAGCAGAATCTGGAGAAGCAGAATGAGAAGCTGAAGGAGAAGCAGAAGCAGAAAGAGAATCAAAAGTAGAAGGAGAAGCGGAAGAAACAGAAGAAGCAGAAGCAGTAGCAGTTGCAGCAGAAGCAGAAGGAGAAGCAAAAGTAAAAGCAGAAGAATGAGAAGGAGAAGGAGAAACAGAAGGAGAAGCAGAAGAAGCAGAAGGAGAAGCAGAAGGAGAAACAGAAGCAGAAGAAGCAGCAGAAGGAGAAGCAGAAGCACAAGAAGATGCAGAAGGAGAAGCAGGAGAAGCAGAAGAAGCAGATGCAGAAGGAGAATGAGAAGTAGGAGAAGGAGAAGGAAGAGTCTGCAAAAGCAATAGGAGAAGCAGAAGCAGAATGAGAAGCAGAAAGAGAAGCAGTAGAAGAAGAAGAAGC
>NW_012293963.1:0-6159 GCF_000151885.1 Dipodomys ordii | reverse complement strand
GGGACACAGCGGGACACAGCGTCGATACAGCGGGGACACAGCGTTACACAGCGTAGTACACATCTGTTTACACAACGGGACACAGTGGGGGCACAGCCGGACACAGTGCGACACAGTGGGACACAGCGGGGACAAAGCGTGAGACACAGCAGGGCACAGAGAGGGAGACAGCAGGGGACACAGCGAGGAAACAGCGGGACACAGCGGTGACACAGCGGGGACTCAGCGGGGGACACAGCGGGACACAGCGGGGGACACAGCGGGACACAGCGGGCGACACAGCGAGGACCCAGCGGGACCCAGCGGGACACAGCGTAGATACAGCGGGCACACAGCGTTACACAGTGTGGTACACAGCTGTGGACACAATGAAATACAGTGGGGGCACAGCGGGACACAGCGGGACACAGTGGGACACAGCGGGGACAAAGCGTGAGACACAGCGGGAGACAGAGCGGGAGACAGCGGGGGACACAGCGAGGACACAGCGGGACACAGCGGGGACTCAGCGGGGGACACAGCGGGAGACAAAGAGGGACACCACGGAACACAGCGGGACACAGCGGGAAACAGCAGTGACCCTGCGGGGACACAGTGGGACATAGCTGGGGACACAGCGGGACACAGAGGGGGACAGAGCGGGAAACAGAGGGGGACAGAGCGTGGGACACAGCGAGACACAGCAGGGACAAAGCTGGACACAGCGGGTTACCCAGAGGGATACAGCGGGGACGCAGCGGGGAAACAGCGTGACACAGCAGGACAAAGCGGGACACAGCGGGGGACACAGCAGTACACAGCAGGACAAAGCGGGACACAGCGGGGACACAGCAGAGACACATCGGGGGACACAGCGGGACAGAGTGGGGTACACAGCTGGGGACACAGCGAGGACACAGCGGGACACAGCGGGACACATCGGGATCACTGCGGGAACATAGCAGGACACAGCGGGGTACACAGCGGGACACAGCGGGACACAGCTGGGTACACAGCGGGACACAGCGGAACACAGCGGGAGACAAAGCGGGAGACAGCGGGGCACACAGCGAGGACACAGGGGGACACAGAGGCGACACAGAGGGGACTCAGCAGGGGACACAGCGTGGGACAAAGTGGGACACCAGGGACACAGTGTTACACAGTGGGACACAGCGGGGACACTGCGGGACACAGCAGGAAAAAGCGGGGGACACAGCGGGACACAGCGGGCCACAGCGGGGGACACAGCGGGGGACAGCGGAGACAGTGAGTGGCCACAGCGAGACACAGCGGTGACACAGCTGGACACAGCGGGGTACACAGCAGGACACAGCGGGCACACAGCGGGGACACAGCGGGACACAGCGGGGGACACAGCGAGGACCCAGCGGGACCCAGCGGGACACAGCGTAGTTACAGCGGGCATACAGCGTTACACAGCGTGGTACACAGCTGTGGACACAACAAAATACAGTGCGGGCACAGCGGGACACAGCGGGACACAGTGGGACACAGCGGGGACAAAGCGTGAGACACAGCGGAGGACAGAGCGGGAGACAGCGGGGGACACAGCGAGGACACAGCGGGACACAGCGGGGACTCAGCGGGGGACACAGCGGGAGACAAAGAGGGACACCACGGAACACAGCGGGACACAGCGGGAAACAGCAGTGACCCTGCGGGGACACAGTGGGACACAGCTGGGGACACAGCGGGACACAGAGGGGGACAGAGCGGGAAACAGAGGGGGACAGAGCGTGGGACACAGCGAGACACAGCAGGGACAAAGCTGGACACAGCGGGGTACACAGAGGGATACAGCGGGGACGCAGCGGGGAAACAGCGTGACACAGCAGGACACAGCGGGACACAGCAGGGGACACAGCAGTACACAGCAGGACAAAGCGGGACACAGCGGGGACACAGCAGAGACACATCGGGGGACAAAGCGGGACAGAGTGGGGTACACAGCTGGGGACACAGCGAGGACACAGCGGGACACAGCGGGACACATCGGGATCACTGCAGGAACATAGCAGGACACAGCGGGGTACACAGCGGGACACAGCGGGACACAGCTGGGGACACAGCGGGGACACAGCGGAAAACAGCGGAAGACAAAGCGGGAGACAGCGGGGCACACAGCGAGGACACAGGGGGACACAGAGGCGACACAGAGGGGACTCAGCGGGGGACACAGCATGGAACAAAGTGGGACACCACGGGACACAGCGGGAACACTGCGGGACACAGCAGGAAAAAGCGGGGGACACAGCAGGACACAGCGGTCCACAGCGGGGGACACAGCGGGGGACAGCGGAGACAGAGAGTGGCCACAGCGAGACACAGCGGTGACACAGCTGGACACAGCGGGGTACACAGCAGGACACAGCGGGCACACAGCGGGGACACAGCGGGACACAGCGGGACACAGCGGGGACACAGCGGGACAAAGCGGGAGACACAGCGGGACACAGCAGGCACACAGCGGGGACACAGTGGGACACAGCGGGACACAGCAGGGGACACAGCGAGGACACAGCGGGGGACACAGTGGGGGACACAGCGGGAGACAGCGGGGAACACAGCGAGGACACAGCGGGACACAGCGGGACACAGCGTCGATACAGCGGGGACACAGCGTGACACTGTGTGGTACACAGCTGTGGACTCAACGGGACACAGTGGGGGCACAGCCGGACACAGCGGGACACAGTGGGACACAGCGGGGAAAAAGCGTGAGACACAGCAGGGGCCAGAGAGGGTGACAGCAGGGGACACAGCGAGGAAACAGCGGGACACTGCGGTGACACAGCGGGGACTCATGGGGTGACACAGCGGGACACAGCGGGGGACACAGCGGGACACAGCGCGGGACAAGGCAGGACACAGTGTGGGACAGAGCGTGGGACACAGCGAGACACAGCGGAGACAAAACTGGGCACAGTGGGGTACACAGAGGGACACAGCAGGGACGCAGCGGGGAAACAGCGTGACACAGCAGGACATAGCGGGCCACAGCGGGGGACACAGCGAGGATACAGCGGCACACAGTGGGGGACACAGCAAGGATAGAGCGGGAAACAGCGGGGACACAGCAGGACATAGCAGGGGACAGAGCGGGACACAGCGGGACACAGCGGGGGACACAGGATGGACACAGCGGTACACAGCGGGGGATAGATCGAGGACACATTGGGACACAGCGGGGACACAGCGGGACTCAGCGGGGGACACAGCAGTACACAGCGGGACACAGCGGGACACAGCAGGGACACAGCGGGGGACACAGCGGGACACAGCGGGGGACACAGAGGGGGACACAGCGGGGAAAAGGAGAGGCCACAGCAGAACACAGCGTGGGACACAGCGAGGACACAGCGGGACACAGCGGGACACAGCGTCGATACAGCGGGGACACAGCGTTACATAGCGTGGTACACAGCTGTGGACACAACGGGACACAGTGGGGGCACAGCCGGACACAGCGGGACACAGTGGGACACAGCGGGGACAAAGCGTGAGACACAGCGGGGGACAGAGAGGGAGACAGCAGGGGACACAGCGAGGAAACAGCGGGACACAGCGGTGACACAGCGGGGGCAAGGCGGGGGACAAAACGGGACACAGCGGGGGACACTGCGGGACACAGTGAGGGACAGAGCTTGGGACACAGCGAGACACAGCAGAACAAAGCGGGGGACAAAGCGGGACACAGCACAGACAGAGAAGGGCCACAGCGGGACACCGCGGTGACACAGCTGGACAAAGCGGAGTACACAGCGGGACACAGCGGGCACACAGCGGGGACACAGCGGGACATAGCGGGGACACAGCGGGACACAGCGGGACACAGCGGGGACAGAGCAGGACAGAGCATGACACAGCGAGGACACATTGGGCCACAGCGAGGTACACAGCTGGGGACACAACGGGACACAGCGGGGGACACAGCGAGGACACAGCGGGACACAGCGGGACACTGCGGGAACATAGCGGGACACAGCGGGGTACACAGCGGGACACAGCGGGTCACAGCTGGGGACATAGCGGGGACACAGCGGGACACAGCGGGGGACACAGCGAGGACACAGCGTGACACAGAGGAACACAGCGGGGGACAAAGCGGGAGACAGCGGGGGACACAGCGAGGACACAGAGGGACACAGCGGCCACACAGAGGGGACTCAGCAGGGGACACAGCAGGGGACAAAGAGGGACACCACGGGACACAGTGTGACACAGTGGGACACAGCGGGACCCTGCGGGGACACAGCAGTTCAAAGCGGGGGACACAGCGGGACACAGCGGGACAAAGTGGGGGACAAGTGGGACACAGCGGAGACAGAGATGGGCCACAGCGGGACACAGCCGTGACACAGCTGGACACAGCGGGGTACACAGCAGGACACAGCGGGACACAGCGGGGACTCACCAGGGGACACAGCGGGGGACAAACTGGGACACCACGGGACACAGTGGGACACAGCGGGACACAGCGGGGACACTGCGGGAACATAGCGGGACACAGCGGGGTACACAGCGGGACACAGCAGTGGACACAGCGGGGACACAGCGGGACACAGCGGGGGACACAGCGAGGACACAGCGGATCACAGCGGGACACAGCGTGGGACAAAGCAGGAGACAGCGGGGGACACAGCGAGGACACAGCTGGACACAGCGGGGTACACAGCGGGACACAGCGGAGGACACAGAAGGGTACACAGCGGAACACAGAGAGAAACACAGCGAGGTCACAGCGGGGGCCAAAGCAGGATAACACGGGACACAGTGTGACACAGTGTGACACAGCGGGGACACTGCAGGGGCACAGCGGGACAAAGCGGGCGACACATCGCGACACAGCAAGGACACACCGGGGGACACAGCGGGGGACAGCAGGGGACAGAGAGGGGACAGAGCAGGACACAGCGGGGACACAGCTGGACACAGCGGGGGACACAGCGGGACACAGGGGGCACACAGTGGGGACACAGCGGGGGACACAGCGGGACACAGCGGGTCACAGCGGGGGACACAGCTGGACACAGCAGGGGAAACAGAGGGGTACACAACGGGACACGGCCGGGAACACAGCGTGGACACATCGGGACACACCGGGACACAGCGTCAATACAGCGGGAACAGAGCGGGTCACAGCAGGGACAAAGCGAGACACAGCGGGACACAGCGAGGGACACAGAGGGACACAGCGGGGACACAGCGGGACACAGCAGGACACAGCGGGGGACACAGCGGAACACAGCGTGGGACACATCGAGGACACAGCGGGACACAGCGGGACACAGCGGGGACACAGCAGGGACACAGCAGGGACACAGCGGAGGACACAGCGGGGGACATAGCGGGACACAACGGGGAACACAGCGAGGACACAGCGGGACCCAGCAGGACACAGCGTCGATACAGCGGGGACACAGCGGGACACAGCGGGGTACACAGCTGGGGACACAACGGGACACAGCGGTGGACACAGCGAGGACACAGCGGGAGACAGCGGGGACACTGCGGGCACATAGCTGGACACAGCGGGGTACACAGCGGGACACAGCTGGGGACACAGAGTGGTACACTGAGGGACACAGCAGGAAACACAGCGAGGTCACAGCGGGGGACCAAGCGGGACAACACGGGACACAGTGTAACACAGCGAGACACAGCGGGACACAGCGGGGGACAAAGCGGGGGACAACAGGGGACAGGGGACACAGCGGGACACAGCGGGGACACAGCTGGACACAGCGTGGTACACAGAGGGACACAGCGGGCACACAGTGGGGACACAGCAGGACACAGCGGGACACAGCGGGGAAGGAGCATGACACAGCGAGGACACATTGGGACACAGCGGGGACACAGCGGAACTCAGCGGGAGACACAGCAGTACACAGCGGGACACAGTGGGACACACCGGGGAGACAGCAGGGACACAGTGGGGGACACAGCGGGACACAGCGGGTCACAGCGGGGGACACAGCGGGACACAGCGGGGGACACAGAGGGGTACACAGCGGGACACAGTGGGAAAACAGCGCGGACACAGCGGGACACAGCGTCGATACAGTGGGGACAGAGCAGGTCACAGCAAGGACACAGCGGGACACAGTAGGACACAGCGGGGGACACAACGGGACAGAGCGGGGACACAGTGGG
>NW_012293962.1:0-2190 GCF_000151885.1 Dipodomys ordii | reverse complement strand
CAGGACAGAGAGTTAGGCCAGAGAAGGGAAACCCAGGCAAGGAGACACTTCTGAGCTCTTGCCAGCAGCCGCCGCGGCGGGGCAGCTGTGGCGGCGGCGGGCGCGAGCGCAGGAGCCATACCTGAGCAACAGAGAGTCGGGGACGAAGGAGCCAGACACAGCGGGCGAGTGGATTCTACTCAACACCAGCAAGAACAGACAAGGAGCAGACATCTTCATCCTGCAGTTCACAGACCAGAGACGACCCAGGAACCAAGACTCGGCGTGAGTAGAAGCCCGACGTCCTCACTCCTTCTCAGGGAGCAGAGGAGGGAAGGCCACCCCTCCCCCCCCAGCACCGGAGATCTCCATCTTGGATAACCACAAAGCTCGGAGGAGCTGTCAGCTCCAACTCAGGCCTTGGAATAAAACGAGTCATTTAGCAGGTCACAAGAACTTAATGGCGAAGTGACCTGCCAGACTCAGCTCCACCCAGGGAAAAGTCACCCAGCTCGGGCGCCATCCCTAGGAGTGGCTTTCTTCACTGGGTAATCAGAGCCAGAGGCTGCCCCTCCCTCTAGCAGCCTTGACAATCAATTGAAAATCAGTAAACAGAAACCCTGAGAATGGCTCCAGGCTGGGCTATGTGAGTTTTTCACAAACTAGCCCCCGGGAAAAGCTACTGTCTGTTGAAAGGCCTCAACTCTACCCAGAACCTAGCCTCATCACTACATCCCCCTCTTTTGTGATACTCAAAGCAGATCTGCCTCGCAATGAACTAGCCTGGAAGGAGGATCGCCAAATCCTGGGTAAAGCAGAGCATTTTTCTGCCTGTTCGAACAAACTGACTTAAGAAACCAACCAAGCCACAGGACCACAAGCAGACCAGAGACTCCAACAAAAGGCTGGTTACTGACACAAGGGAGATACAGGATTTTTCCCACCCCTCCCAAAAAAATCAAAGAACTTTTCTTCTTCTTCTTCTTCTTCTTCTTCTTCTTCTTCTTCTTCTTCTTCTTCTACTTTTCTTCTTCTTCTTCTTCTTCTTCTTCTTCTTCTTCTTCTTCTTCTTCTTCTTCTTCTTCTTCTTCTTCTCTTTCTTCTTCTCTTTCTTCGGCTTCCGCTTTTCCGGCTTCTTCTGCTTCTCCTGCTTCTCTTTCTGCTTTTCCTTCTGTTTCTGCTTCTCCTTCTGCTTCTGCTTCTTCTCCTTCTTCTGTTTCTTCTGCTTCTGCTTCTCCTGCTTCTGCTTCTCCTGCTTCTCGTTCTGTTCTCTTTCTGCTTCTCTTTCTGCTTCTCCTTCTCCTTCTTCTGCTACACCTTCTGCTTCTTCTTCTCCTTCTGCTTCTGCTTCAATTTCTCCTTCTGCTTCTCATTCTGCTTCTGCGTCTTCTGTTTCTTCTGCTTCTTCTGCTTCTGCTTCTCCAGCTTCTCCTACTTCTCGTGCTGCTTCTCCTTCTGCGTCTCTTTCTGCTTCTGCTTATCCTTTTGCTTCTCCTACTCCTAATCCTTCTCTTTCGCCTTCTCCGTCTTCTTCTTCTGCTTCTCCTGCTACTTCTGCTTCTGCTTATTCTACTATTTCTGTTTCTTCTGCTTCAGATTGAGCTTCTTCTGTTTCTTGTGCTTCTTCTGTTTCTCCTGCTTCAGATTCTGCTTCTGCTTCTTCGTCTTCTCCTGTTTCTTCTGCTTCTGCTTCTCCTGCTTCTTCTCCTTCTCCTGCTTCTCTTTCTGCTTCTCCTTCTGCTTCTGCTTCTGCTCTTCTCCTTCTTCTGTTTCTTTTGCTTTTATTTCTTTTGCTTCTGTTTCTTCTGCTTCTTCTTCTTCTATTTCTTCTGATTCTACTTCTGCTTCTCCTTCTTGTGCTTCTCTTTCTGCTTCTACTTCAACTTCTTCTGATTCTCCTGCTTCTCCTTCTTATTATGCTTCAGTTTCTGATTCTCTTTCTGCTTCTGCTTCTCCTTCTGCTGCTCCTTCTCCTTCTCCTTTTTCTGCCTCTCCCACTGCTTCTGCTTCTTAAACTTATTCTTTTTCTTCTGCTTCTGCTTCTCATGCTTCTTCTCCTCCTACTGCTTCTCCTACTGCTTCTCCTACTGCTTCTCCTTCTTCTTCTTCCTCTTCTTCTTCTTCTTCTTCTTCTTCTTCTTCTTCTTCTTCTTCTTCTTCTTCTTCTTCTTCTTCTTCTTCTTCATCTTCTTCTTTTTCATCTTCTTCGTC
>NW_012293961.1:0-1630 GCF_000151885.1 Dipodomys ordii | reverse complement strand
TTACATTTTTCTTTTACTCTTTTTTTTTTTTTTTTGTGGGGCTTGAACTCAGGGCCTGGCATTGTCCCTGAACTTTTTTACTCAAGGCTGGCATTCTACTATTTTGGTATAGTGCCACTTCCAAGATTTTACTTTTAAAATTTGACACTGATATAATTTTCTTGTGGCAATTTTCTCTTTTCTTGAAAAAGTAAAAATAAAAAACAAGTCTTTGTCTTATCTTTTGTATATCAAATATATTTATAAATAATAGAGAATAGGAACTTTAAAAATTGGGGATAGTGGATATTAGTTTAAAATAAGATGTTATTTATTGTTTTTCATTACAGAGCCTCAATGTAGTAACCTGGTCTCCCTGTGGTCAGTACTTAACTGCAGGTAGCATTAATGGTTTAATTATAGTTTGGAATGTGGAAACCAAAGTCTGCATGGAAAGGTATGATTCCTGTTCTTTTTTGCTCATTTCTATTATGTTTTTGTATTACTATGAACTATTTTAAAATTGACATGTACAGTTTCCAGATTTTCAAAAGCCTTTTCTAACCACAGATTATCTAAAGAACCTCACAGTTTATATTTTTCTTAACAGTATTTTAAAGAGCTTGCTCTTTATAATTTTTAGGGTGAAACATGAGAAAGGTTATACAATTTGTGGCCTGGCCTGGCATCCTACTTGTGATCAGATATCTTACACTGATGCTGAGGGAAATCTTGGGCTCCTGGAAAATGTCTGTGACTCCAGTGGAAAGACTTCAAGAAGTAAGGTAATGTAGATTAAGGTAGAGCATTTTCTCCCAACTGTTTCTACATTTGAATGTATTTGAAGACAACAAATTACTCTATGCTCTTGTGAAATTATAATTCATATTTCTGTTCTTTGATGCTCAACAGTTATTTATAGTTATAGACTTTTTAAAAATTTGTTTTGATTTCAGTAATACTGTGGTTTGAACTCAGAGCCTTGTGCTTTCTAGGCACATGCTCTACTACAAGAGCCATACCCTCAGCCCTAGCAATTATCTATAATAAAGAAAACTTTCAGCTGGGTGCCAGTAGCTCATGCCTATAAACCTAGTTACTCAGGAGGCTGCGATTTGAGGATTGAGGTTTGAAGCCAGCTTGGGCAGAAAGCTTGTGAGACTCTTATATCAAATAAACCACTCAAAAAAGCTGGATAGAGGCTGGGAGGGTGGCTTAGTGGTAGAGTGTTTGCCTTGCATGCATGAGGCCCAGGGTTCGATTCCTCAGCACCACATAAGCAAAAAAAGCCAGAAGTGGCTCTGTGTGTAGCACTGTGATAGAGCGCTAGCCTTGAGCTGATGAGCTGAGGAACAGCATCCAGGCCCAGAGTTCAGGCCCCACAACTGACCAAAAAAAAAAAAGAGCTGGACATGGTGCTGTGTCTCAAGTGATAGAGTGCTCACCTTGAGCAAAAGAAGCTCAGGGACAGCTCCCAGGCCCAGAGTTCAAGTCCCAGGACTGGCAAAAAAGAAAAGAAAACTTTCTTTTACCTTTTTTTTTTCCATTTTGTGGCATTGGGGATTGAACACTAGGCCTCATGGTTCCTAGGAAAGTATTCTTCCACTTGAGTCACAACTCAGTCCTCAACTTTTTAATCTTTTTTACCAAT
>NW_012293960.1:0-6160 GCF_000151885.1 Dipodomys ordii | reverse complement strand
AATATTAAAGAGATATAGAAGGGGGAGTCAGTTATGCGTAATGGGAGAAGCTGGATTGGAGGAATTTGTGAAAGTGAGGAGCAGGAAGCAGTAAGATATTCTTAACGGAAGGAGGAAGTATATATGGATGCAGAAGAAGTTAAAGAAGCATGAGCTAAACCCAAAGCAGAAGGAAAAGCAGGAGAAGCAGATGAAGCAGAATTTGGAGAAGAATTAGGAGATCTTGAATGGTGAATCAGATGCAGAAAGAGAAGCAAAAGCAGAAGGAGAAGCAGAAGGAGAAGCAGAAGAAACAGAAGAAGCAGAATCAGTAGCAGAAGAAGCTGAAGATGCAGAAGCAGAACCAGAAAGAGAAGCAGAAGGAATAGCACAAGAACGAGAAGGAGAAGGAGAAGCAGAAGGAGACGCAGACGCAGGAAAAGCAGAAGAAACAGAAGCAGATGGAGAAGAAGGAGAAGCCGAAGCAGAAGAAGAAGCAGAAGGAAAAGCACAAGCAGAAGGAGATGCAGAAGGAGAAGCAGGAGATGCAGAAGAAGCAGAAGCAGAAGGAGAAGAAGAAGGAGAAGAATCAGAATCAGAAGAAGCAGAAGCAGAAATAGAAAGAGAAGCCGACGAAGAGAAGCAGAACGAGAAGCAGGAGAAGCAGGAGAAGCAAAAGCGGGAGAAGCAGAAGAAGAAGAAACAGAAGAAGGAGAAGGAGCAGAAGCAAAAGGAGAAGCAGAAAGAGAAGCAGGAAAAGCAGAAGAAGCAGAAGCAGGAGAAGCAGAAGGAGAAGAAACAGGAGAAGGACAAGAAGCAGAAGCAGAAGGAGAAGCAGGAAAAGAAGGAGAAGCAGAAAGAGAAAGAGGGGAAGCCGAAGAAGCAGAAGCAGGAGAAGCAGAAGCATAAGAATCCGAAGAAGCAGAAGTAGAACCTGAAGCAGAAGGAGAAGCAGGAGAAGTAGAAGAAGCCGAATCTGGAGAAGCAGAATGAGAAGCTGAAGTAGAAGCAGAAGCAGAAGCAGAAAGAGAATCAAAAGCAGAAGGAGAAGCAGAAGAAACAGAAGAAGCAGAAGCAGTAGCAGTTGCAGCAGAAGCAGAAGGAGAAGCAGAAGGAAAAGCAGAAGAACGAGAAGGAGAAGGAGACACAGAAGGAGAAGCAGAAGGAGAATCAGAAGGAGAAGCAGAAGAAGCAGAAGGAGAAGCAGAAGGAGAAACAGAAGCAGAGGAAACAGCAGAAAGAGAAGCAGAAGCAGAAGAAGATGCAGAAGGAGAAGCAGGAGAAGCAGAAGAAGCAGAAGCAGAAGGAGAAGTAGAAGAAGGAGAAGGAGAAGGAAGAGCCGCAGAAGCAATAGGAGAAGAAGAAAGAGAAGCAGAAGCAGAATGAGAAGCAGAAAGAGAAGCAGGAAAAGCAGAAGAAGCAGGAAAGCAGAAGCAGAAGAAAGAGAAGAAGACGAAGAAGAAGAAGCATAAGGAGAAGCATAAGGAGAAGTATAAGGAGAAGCAGTAGAAGCAGAAGAAGCAGAAAGAGGAGAAGCAGAAGCAGAAGAAAAAGAATAAGCAAAAGAAGCAGAAGCAGAAGTAGTGGGAGAAGCAGACGAAGGAGAAGGAGAAGGAGCAGCAGAAGGAGAAGCAGAAGCAGAAAGAGAAGCAGAAACAGAAGGAGAACAAGAAGGAGAAGCAGGAGAATCAGAAGAAGCAGAAAGAGAAGGAGAAGAAGGAGAAGCAGAAGTAGAATCAGAAGAAACAGAAGAAGAAGAAGCAGAAGAAACAGAAGCAAAAGAAACAGAAGAAGGAGAAGAGCAGAAACAGAAGCAGAAGGAGAAGCAGAAGCAGAAGGAGAAGCAGAAAGAGAAGCAGGAGAAGCAGAAGAAGCAGGAGAAGCAGAAGCAGAAGAAACAGGAGAAGCCGAAGAAGCAGAAGCAGAATCTGAAGCAGAAGGAGAAACAGAAGAAGCACAATCTGAAGCAGAAGCAGAAGAAACAGAAATAGTAGAATAAGCAGAAGCAGAAGCACCAGGACAAGCAGAAGAACAAAAAGGAGAAGGCGAAAGAGAAGGATTAGGAGTAGGAGAAGCAAAAGGATAAGCTGAAGCAGAAAGAGACACAGAAGGAGAAGCAGCACGAGAAGTAGGAGAAGCAGGAGAAGCAGAAGCAAGAGAAGCAGAAGAAACAGAAGACGCAGAAGCAGAATGAGAAGCAGAAGGAGAAATTGAAGCAGAAAGAGAAGGAGAAGCAGAAGAAGGAGAAGGAGAAGCAGAAAGAGAAGCAGAAAGAGAAGCACAACGAAAAGCAGGAGAAGCAGAAGCAGGAGAAGCAGAAGCAGAAGAAACATAAGAAGGAGAAGAAGCAGAAGCAGAAGGAGAAGCAGAAACAGAAGGAAAAGCAGAAATAGAAGCAGGAGCAGCAGAAGAAGCAGCACCAGGAGAAGCAGAAGCAGAAGAAGCCGAAGAAACAGCAGCAGAACCTGAAGCATAAGGAGATAAAGGAGAAGCAGAAGAAGCAGAATCTGGAGAAGTAGAAGGAGAAGCAGAAGCAGAAAGAGAAGCAAAAGCAGAAGGAGAAGCATAAGGAGAAGCAGAAGAAACAGAAGAAGCAGAGGCAGTAGCAGAAGATGTAGAAGCAGAAGGAGAAGCAGAAGGAAAAGCAGAAGAACGAGAAGGAGAAGGAGAAGGAGAAGCAGAAGGAGAAGCAGAGAGACAAGCAGAAGAAGGAGCAGGAGAAGGAAAAGCAGCAGGAGAAGCAGAAAGAGCAGCCGAAGGAGAAGCAGGAGATGCAGAAACAGGAGAAGCAGAAGCAGAAGAAACAGGAGAAGAACAAGAAGCAGAAGGAGAAGCAGAAACAGAAGGAGAAGCAGAAAGAGAAGGAGGGGAAGCAGAAGAAGCAGAAGCAGGAGAAGCAGAAGCATAAGAATGCGAAGAAGCAGAAGCAGAACCTGAAGCAGAAGGAGAAGCAGGAGAAGAAGAAGAAGCAGAATCTGGAGAAGCAGAATGAGAAGCAGAAGGAGAAGCAGAAGCAGAAAGAGAATCAAAAGCAGAAGGAGAAGCAGAAGAAACAGAAGAAGTAGAAGCAGTAGTAGGTGTAGCAGAAGCAGAAGGAAAAGCAGAAAAACAGGAAGGAGAAGGAGAAACAGAAGGAGAATTAGAAGGAGAAGCAGAAAGAGAAGCAGGTAAAGCAGAAGAAGAAGAAGCAGAAGGAGAATCAGAAGGAGAAGCAGAAGAAGGAGAAGGAGAAACAGAAGCAGAAGAAGATGCAGAAGGAGAAGCAGGAGAAGCAGAACAAGCAGAAGGAGAAGCAGGAGAAGCAGAAGAAGCAGAATCTGGAGAAGCAGAAGCAGAAAGAGAAGCAAAAGCAGAAGGAGAAGCAGAAGAAACAGAAGAAGCAGAGGCAGTAGCAGAAGAAGCAGAAGATTCAGAAGCAGAAGGAGAAGCAGAAGGAAAAGCAGAAGAACTAGAAGGAGAAGGAGAAACAGGAGTAGAAGCAGAAAGAGAAGCAGAAGAAGGAGCAGTAGAAGGAAAAGCAGCAGGAGAAACAGAAAGAGCAGCAGAAGGAGCAGCAGGAAATGCAGAAACAGGAGAAGACAAGCAGAAGAAACAGGAGAAGGACAAGAAGCAGAAGCAGAAGGAGAAGCAGAAAGAGAAGGAGGGGAAGCAGAAGAAGCAGAAGCAGGAGAAGCAGAAGCATAAGAATCCGAAGAAGCAGAAGCAGAACCTGAAGCAGAAGGAGAAGCAGAAGAATCAGAATCTGGAGAAGCAGAATGAGAAGCAGAAGGAGAAGCAGAAGCAGAAAGAGAAGCAGAAACAGAAGGAGAACAAGAAGGAGAAGCAGGAGAATCAGAAGAAGCAGAAAGAGAAGGAGAAGAAGGAGAAGCAGAAGTAGAATCAGAAGAAACAGAAGAAGAAGTAGCAGAATAAACAGAAGCAAAAGAAACAGAGGAAGGAGAAGAGCAGAAGCAGAAGCAGAAGGAGAAGCAGAAGCAGAAGGAGAAGCAGAAAGAGAAGCAGGAGAACCAGAAGAAGCAGGAGAAGCAGAAGCAGAAGAAACAGGAGAAGCCGAAGAAGCAGAAGCAGAATCTGAAGCAGAAGGAGAAACAGAAGAAGCACAATCTGAAGCAGAAGCAGAAGAAACAGAAATAGTAGAATAAGCAGAAGCAGAAGCACCAGGACAAGTAGAAGAACAAGAAGGAGAAGGCGAAAGAGAAGGATTAGGAGTAGGAGAAGCAAAAGGATAAGCTGAAGCAGAAAGAGACGCAGAAGGAGAAGCAGCACGAGAAGTAGGAGAAGCAGGAGAAGCAGAAGCAAGAGAAGCAGAAGAAACAGAAGACGCAGAAGCTTAATGAGAAGCAGAAGGAGAAATTGAAGCAGAAGCAGAAGGAGAAGGAGAAGCAGAAGCAGAAGGAGAAGCAGAAGAAGGAGAAGGAGAAGCAGAAAGAGAAGCACAACGAGAAGCAGGAGAAGCAGAAGCAGGAGAAGCAGAAGCAGAAGAAACAAAGGAAGGAGAAGAAGCAGAAGCAGAAGGAGAAGCAGAAACAGAAGGAAAATCATTAAGAGAAGCAGGAGAAGCAGAAGAAGCAGCAGCAGGAGAAGCAGAAGCAGAAGAAGCCGAAGAAGCAGAAGCAGAACCTGAAGCAGAAGGAGAAGCAGGAGAAGCAGAAGAAGCAGAATCTGGAGAAGCAGAAGGAGAAGGAGAAGCAGAAAGAGAAGCAAAAGCAGGAGGAGAAGCAGAAGGGGAAGCAGAAAAACAGAAGAAGCAGAGGCAGTAGCAGAAGAAGCAGAAGATGCAGAAGCAGAAGGAGAAGCAGAAGGAAAAGCAGAAGAACGAGAAGGAGAAGGAGTAGGAGAAACAGAAGGAGAAGCAGAAAGAGAAGCAGAAGAAGGAGCAGGAGAAGGAAAAGCAGCAGGAGAAGCAGAAAGAGCAGCTGAAGGAGAAGCAGGAGATGCAGAAACTTGAGAAGCAGAAGCAGAAGAAACACAAGAAGGACAAGAAGCAGAAGCAGAAGGAGAAGCAGAAACAGGAGGAGAAGCAGGAAGAGAAGGAGGGAAAGCAGAAGAAGCAGAAGCAGGAGAAGCAGAAGCATAAGAATGTGAAGAAGCAGAAGGAGAACCTGAAGCAGAAGGAGAAGCAGGAGAAGCAGAAGAAGCAGAATCTGAAGAAGCAGAATAAGAAGCAGAACGAGAAGCAGAAGCAAAAAGAGAATCAAAAGCAGAAGGAGAAGCAGAAGAAACAGAAGAAGTAGAAGCAGAGGCAGTTGTAGCAGAAGCAGAAGGAAAAGCAGAAGAACAAGAAGGAGAAGGAGAAACAGAAGGAGAAGCAGAAAGGGACGCAGGTAAAGCAGACGAAGAAGAAGCAAAAGGAGAATCAGAAGGAGAAGCAGGAGAAGGAGAAGGAGAAGCAGAAGAAATGCAGAAGGAGAAGCAGGAGAAGCAGAAGAAACAAGCAGGAGGAGAAGCAGGAAAAGCAGAAGAAGCAGAAGCAAAAGGAGAAGCAAAAGAAGGAGAAGCAGAAGCAGAAGCATAAGGAAAAGCACAAGCAGAAGGAGAAGCAGGAGAAGCAGAAGAAGCAGAAGCTGAAAGAGAAGCAGAAGTAGGAGAAGGTGAAGGAGGAGAAGCAGAAGGAGAAGCAGAAGCAGAATGAGAAGCAGAAAGAGAAGCAGGAGAAGGACAAGAAGCAGAAGCAGGAGAAGCCGAAAGAGAAGAAGCAGAAGAAGCAGAAACATTAGCAGAACGAGAAGCAGAAGCAGAAGGAGAAGCAGCAGAAGAAGTAGAACCAGAAATTCAGGCAGGAGAAACAGAAGAAGCAGAAGCAGAAGCAGAAGGAGAAGCAAAAAGAGAAGCACAAGGAGTAGTAAAAGAAGCAGCAGAAGGAGAAGCAGCAGAAGAAGCAGAAAAACAAGCAGGAGAAGCAGAAGCAGAAAGAGAAGTAGAAGCAGAAGAAGCAGAACCAGAAGAAGAAGCAGTAGAAGCATAAGAAGCAGAAGCAGGAGAAGCAGAAGCAGAAGAAAAAGAAGAAGCATAAGAAGCAGAAGCAGAGGGAGAAACGAAGAAGGAGAAGGAGCAGCGAAGGTGAAGCGAAGGAGATGCGAAGCGAAAGAGAAGCGAAACGAAGGAGAAGTTGGAGAATCAGAAGAAGCAGAAGCAGAAAGAGAAGCAGAAGAGGGAGAAGGAGAAGCAGAAGCAGAAGGAC
>NW_012293959.1:0-5318 GCF_000151885.1 Dipodomys ordii | reverse complement strand
TGGGACAAAGCGGGGACACAGCAGGACACAGCGGGACACAGCGGGAGACACAGCGGTACACAGCTTGGGACACAGCAAGGACAAAGCGGGACACAGCGGGACACAGCGGGGACACAGCAGGGACACAGCAGGGACACAGCGAGGGACACAGCGGGGGACACAGCGGGACACAACGAGGAACACATCGAGGACACAGCGGGACCCAGCAGGACACAGCGTCGATACAGAGGGGACACAGCGGGACACAGCGGGGTACACAGCTGAGGACACAACGGGACACAGCGGTGGACCCAGCGAGGACATAGCGGGACACAGCAGGGACTCTGCGGGAACATAGCGGGACACAGCGGGTACAGAGCGGGACACAGCGGGGTCACAGAGTGTTACAAAGCGGGACACATCGGGAAACAAAGCGAGGTCACAGCGGGGGACAAAGCGGGACAACACGGAACACAGTGTGACACAGCGGGACACAGCGGGACACAGCGGGGTACACAGAGGGACACAGCGGGCACACAGCGGGGACACAGCGGGACACAACGGGACACAGCGGGGACACAGTGGGACACAGCGGGACAAAGTGGCAGACACAGCGGGACACAGCAGGCACACAGCGGGGACACAGCGGGACACAGCGGGACACAGCGGGGATAGAGCGGGACACAGCCGGACACAGCGGGACACAGCAGGGGACACAGCGGGACACAGTTGGGGACCCAGTGAGGACACAGCGGGACACAGCAGGGGACACAGCGAGGACACAGCGGGGGACACAGCGGGGGACACAGCGGGACACAGTGGGGAACACAGCGAGGACACAGCGGGACACAGTGTCGATACAGCGGGGACACAGTGTTACACAGCGTGGTATACAGCTTTGGACACAACGGGACACAGTGGGGGCACAGCCGGACACAGCGGGACACAGTGGGACACAGCAGGGACAAAGCGTGAGACACAGCGAGGGACAGAGAGGGAGAAAGCAGGGGACACAGCGAGGACACAGCGGGACACAGCAGTGACACAACGTGAACTCAGCGGGGGACACAGCGGGACACAGCGGGGGACACAGTGGGACACAGCGGGGGACACTGCAGGACACAGTGTGGGACAGAGCTTGGGACACAGTGAGACACAGCGGGTACAAAGCTGGACACAGCGGGGTACACAGAGGGACACAGGAGGGACACAGCAGGGAAACAGCGAGGACACAGCGGCACACAGTGGGGGACACAGCAAGGACAGAGCGGGACACAGCGGGGGACAAAGCGGGACATAGCGGGGGACACAGCGGGGACACAGCGGGACACAGCGTGGGACACAGGAAGGACACAGAGGTACACAGCGGGGGACAGAGCGAGGACACATTGGGACACAGCGGGACTCAGCGGGGGACACAGCAGTACACAGCGGGACACAGAGGGGAAAGAGCATGGACACAGCGGGGGACACAGCGAGACACAGCGGGGGACACAGAGGGGTACACAGTGGGACACAGCGGGGAAAAAAGCGAGGCCACAGCGGAACACAGCGTGGGACAAAGCGAGGACACAGAGGGACACAGCGGGACACAGTGGGGACAAAGCAGTAGACACAGCGGGACACAATGGCGGACACAGCGGGACACAGCGGGGACCACAGGGAGGACACAGCGGGACCCAGCGGGACCCAGCCTCGATACAGCGGGGACACAGCGGGACACAGCGAGGTACACAGCTGGGGACACAACAGGACACAGCGGGGGACACAGCGAGGACTCAGCGGGACACAGCGGAACTCAGCGGGGGACAAAGCGGGAGACAGCGGGGGACACAGCGAGCACACAGCAGGACACAGCGGCCACACAGAGGGGACTCAGTGGGGGACACAGCGGGGGACAAAGAGGGACACCACGGGACACAGTGAGACACAGCGGGACACAGCGGGACACTGTGGGGACACAGTAGGGCAAAGCGGGGGACACAGCGGAACACAACGGAACAAAGCGGGGGGCAGAGCGGAGACAGACTAGGGCCACAGCGGGACACCTCGGTGACACAGCTGGACACAGCGGGGACACAGCGGGACACAGCGGGACACAGCGGGGACAGAGCGGGACACAGTCGGACACAGCGGGACACAGTGGGGGACACAGCGGGACACAGCGGGGGACCCAGCGAGGACACAGCGGGACACAGCGGAGGACACAGCGAAGACACAGCGGGGGACACAGCAGGGGACACAGCGGGACACAGCGGGGAACACAGCGAGGACACAGCGGGACACAGCGGGACACAGCGTCGATACAGAGGGGACTCAGCGGAGGACACAGCGGGGGAAACAGCGGGGGAGAAAGTGGGACACCACGGGACACAGTGTGACACAGCGGGACACAGCGGGGACACTGCGGGGACACAGCAGGACAAAGCGGGGGACATAGCGGGACACAGCGGCACACAGCGGGGGACACAGCCGGACACAGCGGGGGAAACAGTGGGGGACACAGTGGGACACGGTGGGACACAGCGGGGGACACATGGGGAACACAGCGGGACACAGCGGGGACACAGCGGGACTCAGCGGGAGACACAGCAGTATACAGCAGGACACAGCGGCACAGCAGGGACACAGCGGGGGACACAGCGGGACACAGCGGGACACAGAGGGGGACACAGAGGGGTACACAGCGGGACACAGCTGGGAACACAGCGGGTCACAGCGGGACACAGCGGGAACACAGCTGGACACAGCGGGGTACACAGTGGGACACAGGGGGCACAAAGTGGAGACACAGCGGGGGACACAGCGGGACACAGCGGGTCACAGCGGGGGACACAACGGGGGACACAGCGGGGGACAGCAGAGGACAGAGAGGGGACACAGCGGTGACACAGAGGGGACGCAGCTGGGGACACAGCGTGGGACAAATTGGGACACCACGGGACAGTGTTACACAGCGGGACACAGCGGGGACACTGCGGGACACAGCAAGATAAAGCGGGGGACACAGCGAGACACAGTGGGCCACAGCGGGGGACAGCTGGGGACACAGCGGGACACATTGGGCTACCCAGTGAGGACACAGCGGGACACAACAGGGGACACAGCGAGGACACAGCGGGGGACACAGCGGGACACAGTGGGGAACACAGCGAGGACACAGCGGGACACAGCGTCGATACAGTGGGGAGGCAGCGTTACACAGCGTGGTACACACTGTGGACACAACGGGACACAGTGGGGGCACAGCGGGACACAGCGGGACACAGTGGGACACAGCGGGGACAAAGCGTGAGACACAGCGAGGGACAGAGAGGGAAACAGCAGGGGACACAGCGAGGAAACAGCGGGACAGAGAGGTGACACAGCAGGGACTCAGCGGGGGACACAGTGGGACACAGCGGGGGACACTGCGGGACACAGCGGGGGACACTTCGGGACACAGTGTGGGACAGAGCGTGGGACACAGCGAGACACAGGGGGACAAAGCTGGACACAGCGGGTTACACAGAGGGACACAGCAGGGACACAGCGGGGAAACAGCGTGACACAAAAGGACACAGCTAGACACAGCGGGGTACACAGCGGGACACAGCGGGCACACAGCGGGGACACAGCGGAACACAGCGGGGACACAGTCGGACACAGCGGGACACAGCAGGACACAGCGTGGGATACAGCAGGACATAGTGGGAGATCCAGCGATGACACAGTGGGACACAGCGGTGGACACAATGGGGGACACAGCGTGACACAGCGGGGAACACAGCGAGGACACAGCGGGACACAGCGGGAAACATTGCGAGGTCTCAGCGGGTGACAAAACGGGACAACACGGGACACAGTGTGACAGAGTGGGACACAGCGGGGACATTGCAGGGGCACAGCGGGACAAAGCGGGCGACACAGCGAGACACAGCGGGGGACACAGCGGGGGACAGCAGGGGACAGAGAGGGGACACAGTGGGACACAGCAGGGGACACAGAGGGCTACACAGTGGGACACAGCTGAAACACAGCGCGGACACAGCGGGACACATCGGGACACAGCGTCAATACAGCGGGGACAGAGAGGGTCACAGCAGGGACACAGCGGGACACAGCGGGACACAGCGGGGGACACAGCGGGACACAGCGGGGACACAGCGGGACACAGCGGGACACAGCGGTGGACACTGCGGAACACAGCGTGGGACACAGCGAGGACACAGCAGGACACAGCGGGACACAGCGGGGACAGAGCGGGACACAGTCGGACACAGCGGGACACAGCGGGGGACACAGCGGGACACAGCGGGCACACAGCGGTGACACAGCGGGACACAGCGGGACACAGCGGGGACACAGCGGAACACAGCGAGGACACAGCGGGACACAGCGGGGAACACAGCGAGGACACAGCGGGGGTCAAAGCGGGACAACACGGGTCACAGCGGGGGTCAAAGTGGGACAACATGGGACACAGTGTGACACAGTGGGACACAGCGGGGACACTGCAGGGGCACAGCAGGAGATACAGCGGGGGACAACAGGGGACAGAGAGGGGACACAGCGGGACACAGCGGGGGACACAGAGGGGTACACAGCGGGACACAGCCGGGAACACAGCGCGGACACAGCGGGACACACCGGGACACAGCGTCAATACAGCGGGGCAGAGAGGGTCACAGCAGGGACAAAGCAGGACACAGCGGGACACAGCGGGGGACACAGCGGGACACAGCGGGGACACAGCGGGACACAGCGGGACACAGCGGGGGACACAGCGGAACACAGCGTGGGACAAAGCGAGGACACAGCAGGAAACAGCGGGACACAGCGGCGACACAGCAGGGACACAGCAGGGACACAGCGGGGACACAGTGGGGGCACAGCGGGACACAGCGGGACACAGTGGGACACAGCGGGGACAAAGCTTGAGACACAGCGGGGTACAGAGCTGGAGACAGCGGGGGACACAGCCAGGACACAGGGGGACACAGCGTTGCTACAGCGGGGTCTCAGCGGGGGACACAGCGGGAGACAAAGAGGGACACCACGGAACACAGCGGGATACAGCAGGAAACAGCAGTGACACTGCGGGGATACAGTGGGACACAGCGGGGGACACAGTGGGACACAGAGGGGGACAGAGCGGGACACAGTGGGGGACAGAGCGTAGGACACAGCGAGACACAGCGGGGACAAAGCTGGACACAGCGGGGTACACAGAGGGACACAACGGGGACGCAGCGGGGAAACAGCGTGACACAGCAGGACACAGCGGGACACATCGGGGGACACATCGAGGACACTGCGTCACACAGCATGGTACACTGCAAGGACACAGTGGGGACACT
>NW_012293958.1:0-738 GCF_000151885.1 Dipodomys ordii | reverse complement strand
AACACTTGAGAGAGAAAGGAGACATAGGTTATGGTCTCTTGTTCGTCATATGTCGGCCCCAATCCTGCGAAGATTTATAATCGGTCTGTAACTACTGAGCGGAGTATGGCTGTGGCAATAAAAATGTGTGGGTCGGGAACGTCAACGGCTTGTATAATTCATGGTTATTTCTTAACTGGATATTAAATACTAAAACAGAAAGGGGCGGGTGCATCTTATTATAGGGGTGTAGAAGTCGGATTGTTCTTAAGCTTCTGGTCTCAGCAATAATCCGGGCGAACCCGCCAAAAAACACTCCCTCACGCATCGATTCGAGGGGAACCCCCTCCCTCACCTCACAAAGTTGTAAAGTTCGTTTTCAACATAGTGTCCTGTACCTCTTGTTGTTACAGTGGGTCATCCTGTATCCTTATTTCAGCATTCCATTACCTCCCCTTCCCCCTGAAACTAGAAAAATGTATACACAAGATGCAGAATGTTGGGATCAAACACAGTGACAACAGGGGTTATACCATGGGGGAAGAAGATACAAAAGAAACAAAAAAAATCACATAGTACAGTAAAAAGAACAGCAAAAAAGATAAAATCTCTTGTGTCTCTATCTTGGGGTTCATTTCACTTAGCGTCAGCTTATATGGTCATATGTGCATAGCTTTTGATCTTTTCTGCTTGTCCTAGACATATACTAGTTATTGCAAATAAGGGAAACCATGGGACCTATGTTTCTTTGGGCCTGGA
>NW_012293957.1:0-6164 GCF_000151885.1 Dipodomys ordii | reverse complement strand
AACATTAGCAGAAGGAGAAGCAGAAGCAGAAGGAGAAGCAGCAGAAGAAGTAGAACCAGAAATTCAGGCAGGAGAAACAGAAGAAGCAGAAGCAGAAGCAGAAGCAAAAAGAGAAGCACAAGGAGTAGTAAAAGAA
This sequence comes from Dipodomys ordii, assembly GCF_000151885.1. Lineage (NCBI taxonomy): Eukaryota > Metazoa > Chordata > Mammalia > Rodentia > Heteromyidae > Dipodomys > Dipodomys ordii. Next base: position 6,028 of record NW_012293957.1, on the reverse strand, counting down.
GCAGCAGAAGGAGAAGCAGCAGAAGAAGCAGAAAAACAAGCAGGAGAAGCAGAAGCAGAAAGAGAAGTAGAAGCAGAAGAAGCAGAACCAGAAGAAGAAGCCGTAGAAGCATAGGAAGCAGAAGCAGGAGAAACAGAAGAAAAAGAAGAAGCATAAGAAGCAGAAATAGAAGCAGAGGGAGAAACAGAGGAAGGAGAAGGAGCAGCAGAAGGTGAAGCAGAAGGAGATGCAGAAGCAGAAACAGAAGCAGAAACAGAAGGAGAAGTTGGAGAATCAGAAGAAGCAGAAGCAGAAAGAGAAGCAGAAGAGGGAGAAGGAGAAGCAGAAGCAGAAGGACAATCAGGAGAAGCAGAAGAAGCAGAAGCGGGAGAAGCAGAAGAAGAAGAAGAAGAAACAGAAGAAGGAGAAGGAGCAGAAGGAGAAGCAAAAGCAGAAGGAGAAGCAGAAATAGAAACAGAAGCAGAAGAAGCAGTTGGAGGAGAAGCAGAAGCAGAAGAAACAGAAGAAGCTGAAGAAGCAGAAGGAGAACCTGAAGCAGAAGGAGAAGCAGAAGCATCAGAAGCTGGAAAAGCAGAAGCAGAAGATACAGAACAAGCAGAAGAAGCAGAAGCAGAACGAGAAGCAGAAGAATAAGAAGGAGAAAGAGAAGGATTAGGAGTAGGAGGAGCAGAAGCAGAATTAGAAGCAGAAAGAGAAGCAGAAGGAGAAGCAGAAGGAGAAACAGAAGAAGCAGAAGCAGGAGAAGCAGAAGCAGAAGAAGATTGAGAAGCACAAGAAGGAGAAATTGAAGGAGAAGGAGAATGAGACGGAGAAGCAGAATGAGAAGTAGGAGAAGCAGAAGAAGAAGAAGTAGGAGAAGCAGAAGCAGAAGAAACAGAAGAAGGAGAAGAGCAGAAGCAGAAGCAGAAGGAGAAGCAGAAGCAGAAGGAGAAGCAGAAGAAGCAGAAGCTGAAGCAGAAGAAGAAGAAACAGAAAAAGCAGAAGAAGCAGAAGAAGAAGCAGCAGGAGAAGCAGAAGAAGAAGAAGGAGAAAGAGAAGGGTTAGGCGTAGGAGAAACAGAAGGATAAGCAGAAGCAGAAGGAGAAGGAGAAGGAGAAGCAGGAGAAGCAGAAGGAGCAGAAGCAGGAGAAGCAGAAGCATAATGAAAGGCAGAAGAAGGAGAAATTGAAGCAAAAGGTGAAGCAAAAGAAGGAGTTGGATAAGCAGAGGCAGAAGAAGAAGCATAAGGACAAGCATAAGCAGAAGGAGATGCAGAAGGAGAAGCAGGAGAAGCAGAAGAAGCAGAAGTTGAAAGAGAAGCTGAAGTAGGAGAAGGAGAAGGAGGAGAAGCAGAAGCAAAAGGAGAAGCAGAAGCAGAATGAGAAGCAGAAAGAGAAGCAGGAGGAGGACAAGAAGCAGAAGCAGGAGAAGCCGAAATAGAAGAAGCACAAACAGAAGCAGAAGGAGAAGCAGAAGGAGAAGGAGAAGCAGCAGAAGAAGTAGAACCAGAAATTCAGGCACGAGAAACAGATGAAGCAGAAGCAGAAGGAGAAGCAAAAAGAGAAGCAGAAGGAGAAGTAGAAAAAGCAGCAGAAGAAGCAGAAAAACAAGCAGGAGAAGCAGAAGCAGAAAGAGAAGTAGAAGCAGAAGAAGAAGCAGTAGAAGCAGAAGAAGCAGAAGCAGGAGAAGCAGAACCAGAAGAAAAAGAAGAAGCATAAGAAGCAGAAGCAGAGGGAGAAACAGAAGAAGGAGAAGGAGCAGCAGAAGGTGAAGCAGAAGGAAATGCAGAAGCAGAAAGAGAAGCAGAAATAGAAGAAGAAGAAGGAGAAGTTGGAGAATCAGAAGAAGCAGAAGCAGAATGTGAAGCAGAAGAAGGAGAAGGAGAAGCAGAAGGAGAAGGACAAGCAGGAGAAGCAGAAGCGGGAGAAGCAGAAGAAGAAGAAGAAACAGAAGAAGGAGAAGGAGCAGAAGGAGAAGCAGAAGCAGAAGGAGAAGCAGAAAGAGAAGCAGAAGAAGCAGAAGAAGCAGTAGCAGGTGAAGCAGAAGCAGAAGAAACAGAAGAAGCCGAAGAATCAGAAGGAGAACCTGAAGCAGAAGGAGAAGCAGAAGCAGCAGAAGCTGGAAAAGCAGAAGCAGAAGAAACCGAACTAGCAGAAGAAGCAGAAGCAGAACGAGAAGCAGAAGAAGAAGGAGAAAGAGAAGGATTAGGAGTAGGAAGAGCAGAAGCAGAATAAGAAGCAGAAAGAGAAGCAGAAGCAGAAGCAGAATGAGAAGCACAAGAAGGAGAAATTGAAGGAGAAGGAGAAGGAGACGGAGAAGCAGAAGGAGAAGTAGGAGAAGCAGAAGAAGAAGAAGCAGGAGAAGCAGAAACAGAAGAAACAGAAGGAGAAGAGCAGAAGAAGAAGGAGAAGCAGAAGAAGCAGAAGCTGAAGCAGAAGAAGAAGAAACAGAAAAAGCAGAAGAAGCAGAAGAAGAAGCAGCAGGAGAAGCAGAAGAAGAAGGAGAAGGAGAAAGAGAAGGATTAGGAGTAGGAGAAACAGAAGGATAAGCAGAAGCAGAAAGAGAAGGAGAATGAGAAGGAGAAGCAGGAGAAGTAGAAGAAGCAGAAGCAGGAGAAGCAGAAGCAGAAGAAACATAGGAAGGAGAAGAAGTAGAAGGAGAAGCAGAAACAGAAGGAAAAGCAGAAAGATTTTCTTGAGAAGCACAAGAAGTAGCAGCAGGAGAAGCAGAAGTAGAAGAAGTCGAAGAAGCAGAAGCAGAACCTGAAGCAGAAGGAGAAGCAGGAGAAGCAGAAGAAGCAGAATCTGGAGAAGCAGAAGGAGAAGCAGAAGCAGAAAGAGAAGCATAAGCAGAAGGAGAAGCAGAAGGAGAAGCAGAAGAGCCGAGGCAGTAGCAGAAGAAGCAGAAGATGCAGAAGCAGAAGGAGAAGCGGAAGGAAAAGCAGAAGAACTAGAAGGAGAAGAAGGAGAAACAGAAGGAGAAGCTGAATGAGAAGAAGAAGAAGGAGCAGCAAGACAATTAGGAGAAGCAGAAGAAACAGAAGAAGCAGAAGCAGTAGCAGTTGCAGCAGAAGCAGAAGGAGAAGCAGAAGGAATAACAGAAGAAGGTGAAAGAGAAGGAAAAACAGAAGCAGAAGCAGAAGGAGAATCAGAAGGAGAAGCAGAAGAAGCAGAAGGAGAAGCGAAGGAGAAGCAGAAGCAGAAGAATATGCAGAAGGAGAAGCAGAAGCAGAAGAAGATGCAGAAGGAGAATCAGGAGAAGCAGAAGAAGCAAAAAGCAGAAGGAGAAGCAGAAGTAGGAGAAGGAGAAGGAGAAGGAAGGGCAGCAGAAGCAATAGGAGAAGCAGAAGGACAAGCAGAAGCAGAAAGAGAAGCAGAAACAGAAGGAGAACAAGAAGGAGAAGCAGGAGAATCAGAAGAAGCAGAAGTAGAAGCAGAAAGAGGAGAAGAAGGAGAAGCAGAAGTAGAATTAGAAGAAACAGAAGAAGAAGAAGAAGAAGAAGAAGAAGAAGAAGAAGAAGAAGAAGAAGAAGAAGAAGAAGAAGAAGAAGAAGAAGAAGAAGAAGAAGAAGAAGAAACAAGCAAAAGAAACAGAAGAAAGAGAAGAGCAGAAGCAGAAGCAGAAGGAGAAGCAGAGGCAGAGGAGAAGCAGAAAGAGAAGCAGGATTAGCAGAAGAAGCAGGAGAAGCAGAAGCAGAAGAAACAGGAGAAGCCGAAGAAGCAGAAGCAGAATCTGAAGCAGGAGAAACAGAAGAGGCACAATCTGAAGCAGAAGCAGAAGAAACAGAAATAGTAGAATAAGCAGAAGCAGAAGCAGCAGAAGAAGCAGAAGAAGAAGACGGAGAAGGCGAAAGAGAAGGATTAGGAGTAGGAGAAGCAAAAGGATAAGCAGAAGCAGAAAGAGACGCAGAAGGAGAAGCAGCACGAGAAGTAGGAGAAGCAGGAGAAGCAGAAGACGCAGAAGCAGAATGAGCAGCAGAAGGAGAAATTGAAGCAGAAGCAGAAGGAGAAGCAGAAAGCGAAGCAGAAAGAGAAGCAGAACGTGAAGCAGGAGAAGCAGTAGTTGGAGAAGCAGAAGCAGAAGAAACAGAAGGAGAAGAAGCAGAAGCAGAAGGAGAAGCAGAAACAGAAGGAAAAGCAGAAAGAGAAGCAGGAGAAGCAGAAGAAGCAGCAGCAGGAGAAGCAGAAGGAGAAGAAGCCGAAGAAGCAGAAGCAGAATCTGAAGCAGAAGGAGAAGCAGAAGAAGCAGAATCTGGAGAAGCAGAAGGAGAAGCAGAAGCAGAAAGAGAAGCAAAAGCGGAAGGAGAAGCAGAAGAAACAGAAGAAGCAGAGGCAGTAGCAGAAGAAGCAGAAGATGCAGAAGCAGAAGGAGTAGCAGAAGGAAAAGCAGAAGAACGAGAAGGAAAAGGAGAAACAGAAGGAGAAGCAGAAAGAGAAGCAGAAGAAGGAGCAGGAGAAGGAAAAGCAGCAGGAGAAGCAGAAAGAGCAGCAGAAGGAGAAGAAGGAGATGCAGAAACAGGAGAAGCAGAAGCAGAAGAAACAGGAGAAGGACAAGAAGCACAAGCAGAAGGAGAAGCAGAAACAGAAGGAGAAGCAGAAAGAGAAGGAGGGGAAGCAGAAGAAGCAGAAGCAGGAGAAGCAGAAGCATAAGAATCCGAAGAAACAGAAGCAGAACCTGAAGAAGAAGGAGAAGCAGGAGAAGCAGAAAAAGCAGAAGCAGAAGGAGAAGTAGAAGTAGGAGAAGGAGAAGGAAGAGCCGCAGAAGCAATAGGATTAGCAGAAGGAGAAGCAGAAGCAGAATGAGAAGCAGAAAGAGAAGCAGAAGAAGCAGGAAAACAAGAAGCAGAAGAAAGAGAAGAAGAAGAAGAAGAAGAAGAAGAAGAAGAAGAAGAAGAAGAAGAAGAAGAAGAAGAAGAAGAAGAAAAAGAAGAAGAAGGAGGAGGAGAAGGAGAAGCATAAGGAGAAGAAGTAGAAGCAGAAGAAGCAGAAGCAGGAGAAGCAGAAGCAGTAGAAAAAGAATAAGCATAAGAAGAAGAATCAGAGGGAGAAGCAGAAGAAGGAGAAGGAACAGCAGAAAGAGTAGTAGAAGGAGAATCGGAAGGAGAATCAGAAGAAGGAGTAGCAGAAGCAGAAGAAGCAGCAGAAGGAGAAGCAAAAGCAGTAAAAGATGCAGAACGAGAAGCAGGAGAAGCAGCAGAAGCAGAAGCAGAAGGAGAAGCAGATGTAGGAGAAGGAGAAGAAGAAGGAAGTGCAGCAGAAGCAATAGGAGAAGCAGAAAGATAAAACAGAAGCAGAATGAGAAGCAGAAAGAGAAGCAGAAAGAGAAGCAGTAGAAGCAGAAGAAGCAGGAATAGCAGAAGCAGAAGAAAGAGAAGAAGAAGAAGACGAAGAAGAAGAAGAAGAAGAAGAAGAAGCATAAGGAGAAGCATAAGGAGAAGCAGTAGAAGCAGAAGAAGCAGAAGCAGGAGAAGCAGAAGAAAAAAATAAGCAAAAGAAGCAGAAGCAGAAGCAGTGGGAGAAGCAGAAGAAGGAGAAGGAGCAGCAGAAGGGGAAGCAGAAGCAGAAAGAGAAGCAGAAACAGAAGGAGAACAAGAAGGAGAAGCAGGAGAATCAGAAGAAGCAGAAGTAGAAGCAGAAAGAGGAGAAGAACGAGAAGCAGAAATAGAATCAGAAGAAACAGAAGAAGAAGAAGCGAAGAAGAAGAAGCAAAAGAAACAGAAGAAGGAGAAGAGCAGAAGAAGAAGCAGAAGGAGAAGCAGAAGCAGAAGGAGAAGCAGAAAGACAAGCAGAAGAAGCAGGAGAAGCAGGAGAAGCAGAAGCAGAAGAAACAGAAGAAGGAGAAGAAGCAGAAGCATAAGGAGAAGCAGAAACAGAAGGAAAAGCAGAAAGAGAAGCAGGAGAAGCAGAAGAGGCAGGAAAAGCAGAAGAAAGAGAAGAAGAAGAAGAGGAAGAAGAGGAAGAAGAAGAAGAAGAAGAAGAAGAAGAAGAAGAAGAAGAAGAAGAAGAAGAAGAAGAAGAAGAAGAAGAAGAAGAAGAAGACGAAGACGAAG
>NW_012293956.1:0-6167 GCF_000151885.1 Dipodomys ordii | reverse complement strand
CACTGTGTAACGCTGTGTCCCCGCTGTATCGACGCTGTGTCCCGCTGGGTCCCACTGTGTCCTCGCTGTTTTCCTGCTGTGTCCAGCTGTGTCCCCTTCTGTGTCCTCACTGTGTCCCCCGCTGTGTCCCGCTGTGTCCTCGCTGTGTCCCCCACTGTGTCCCGCTGTGTCCCAATGTGTCCTCGCTGTGGCCCCCGCTGTGGCCCGCTGTGGCCCCCCTGTGTCCCCCGCTGTGTCCGCTGTGTCCTGCTGTGTGCCCACTATGTCCCACTGTGTACTCCGTTGTGTCCAGCTGTGTCACCGCTGTGTCCGGCTGTGGCCCCTGTCTGTCTCTGCTGACCCACGCTGTGTCTTCCATTGTGTCCCGCTGTGTCCTCGCTGTGTTCCCCACTGTGTCCCACTGTGTACACCTCTGTGTCCCATGGTATCCCGCTTTGTCCCCCGCTGTGTCCCCCGCTGAGTCCCCTCTGTGTCGCCGCTGTGTCCCGCTGTGTCCTCTCTGTGTCCCCCACTGTGTCCCGCTGAGTCCCGCTGTGTCCCCGCTGTGTCCCCGCTGTGTCCCAATGTGTCCTCGCTGTGTCCCCTGCTGTGTCCAGCCTGGTCCCCCTCTGTCCCCCGTTGTGTCCCGCTGTGTCCCGGCCGGCTCACTGCTGTTTCCTGCTGTGTTTTGCTGTGTTCCATGGTGTCCCGCTTTGTCCCCCTCTGTGTCCCTTGCTGAGTCCCTGCTGTGTCCCCGCTGTGTCTCCCTGTGTCCTCGTTGTGTCCCCCGCTGTCTCCCGCTCTGTCCCCCGCTGTGTCTCACGCTTTATCCCGTCTGTGTCCCACTCTGTCCTGCTGTGTCCCGCTGTGTCCACCACTGTGTCCCTTTGTGTCCCCAGCTGTGTAACCCGCTGTGTAACGCTGTGAATCCCGCTGTATCAAGGCTGTGTCCCGCTGGGTCCCGCTGTGTCCTTGCTCTGTTATTCGTGGTGTCCTCCTCTGTCCCCCACTGTGTCCCCTGCTCTGTCCTACTGTGTCACCCGCTGTGTCCCGTTTTGTCCCGCTGTGTCCCCCACTGTGTCCCTGCTGTGTCCCTGCTGTGTCCCAGCTGTGTCACGCTGTGTCCTGCTGTGTCCTCTGCTGTGTCCCGCTGTGTCACTCTGTGTCCCGCTGTATCCCGCTGTGACCCCGCTGAGTCCCCGCTGTGTCCCCTGCTTTCTCCCACTCTGTCCCCCGCTGTGTCTCACGCTTTCTCCCCGCTGTGTCCCACTGTGTCCCGCTGTGTCCCGCTGTGCCCACGCTGTGTCCTGTTGTGTCCACAGCTGTGTACCACGCTGTGTAATGCTGTGTCCCCGCTGTATCTATGCTGTTCCTCGCTGTGTCCCGCTGTGTCCCCCGCTGTGTCCTCCGCTGTGTCCCACTGTGTCCTCACTGTGTCCCCCTCTGTGTCCCGCTGTGTCCCCCGCTATGTCCCGCTGTGTCCAGCTGTGTCCCGCTCTGTCCCCGCTTTGTGCCCGCTGTGTCCCGCTGTGTACTCCGTTGTGTCCAGCTGTGTCACCGCTGTGTCCCGCTGTGTCCTCTCTTTGTCTCCACTGTCCCCCGCTGTGTCCCCCGCTGTGTCCCGCTGTGTCCCGCTGTGTCCCCCGCTTTGTTCCGCTGTGTCGACGCAGTGTTCCCTCTGTGTCCTGCTGTGTCACACTGTGTCCCATGGTGTCCCGCTTTTTCCCCCGCTGTTTCCCCCACTGAGTCCCCTTTGTGTCCCCACTGTGTCCCGCTGTGTCCCGCTGTGTCCTAGCTGTGTCCCCCGCTGTGTCGCGCTGTGTCCCGCTGTGTCCTCGCTGTGCCCCCGCTGTCTCCCGGTCTGTCCCCCTCTGTGTCTCACGCTTTATCCCTTCTGTGTCCCACTCTGTCCCGCTGTGTCCCGCTGTGCCCACACTGTGTCCCGTTGTGTCCACAACTGTGTATCCCGCTGTGACCCCGCTGAGTCCCCGCTGTGTCCCCGCTGTGTCCCCCGCTGTCTCCCAATCTGTCCCCCGCTGTGTCTCACGCTTTGACCCGCTGTGTCCCACTGTGTCCCGCTGTGTCCCGCTGTGCCCACACTGTGTCCCGTTGTGTCCACAGCTGTGTACCACGCTGTGTAACGCTGTGTCCCCGCTGTATCTACGCTCTTCCTCGCTGTGTCCCGCTGTGTCCCCCGCTGTGTCCCCCGCTGTGTCCTCGCTGTGTCGCCAGCTGTGTCCCACTTTGTCCTAGCTGGGTCCCCCGCTGGGTCCCGCTGGGTCCCCCGCTGTGTACCACTGTGTTCCGCTGTGTCCCGCTCTGTCCCTGCTGTGTCCCGCTGTGTCCCGCTGTGTCCCCCTGTGTGCGTGCTGTGTCCCGCTATGTACTCCGTTGTGTCCAGCTGTTTCACCGCTGTGTCCCCCGCTTTGTCCCGCTGTGTCCCGCTGTGTCCTCGGTGCCTCCCCCGCTGTGTCCCGCTGTGTCCCCCGCTGTGTGCCGCTGTGTCCCGCTGTGTCCCGCTCTGTCCCTGCTGTGTCCCGCTGTGCCCAGCTGTGTCGTCGCTGTGTCCCTCGCTGTCTCCCGCTCTGTCCCTCGCTGTGTCTCACGATTTGTCCTTGCTTTGTCCCACTGTGTCCCGCTGTGTCCCGCTGTGTCCCCACTGTGTCCCGTGGGGTCCACAGCTGTGTAACACGCTGTGTAATGCTGTGTACCCGCTGTATCGACGCTGTGTCCCGCTGGGTCCCGCTGTGTCCTCGCTGTGTACCCGGCTGTGTCCCGCTGTGTACCCCTCTGTGTCCCCTGCTGTGTCCCGCATTGTCCCGCTGTGTACTGCTGTGTCGCCTGCTGAGTCCCGCTGTGTCCCCGCTGTGTCCCAATGTGTCCTCGCTGTGTCCCCCGCTGTGTCCCACTGTGTCCCAACTGTGTCCCCCGCTGTGTCCCGCTGTGTCCTGCTGTCTCCCCCTCTGTGTCCCCCGCTGTGTCCCTCTGTGTCCCCCGCTTTGTCACCGCTGTGTCCCGTTGTGTCCTCGCTGTGTCCCCCTCTGTCTCCCGCTCTGTCCCCCGCTGTGTCTCACGCTTTCTCCCCGCTGTGTCCAACTGTGTCCCGCTGTGTCCCGCTGTGCCCCCACTGTGTCCCGTTGTGTCCACAGCTGTGTACCACGCTGTGTAACGCTGTTTCCCTGCTGTATCGACGCTGTGTCCCGCTGGGTCCCGCTGTGTCCTCGCAGTGTTCCCCGCTGTGTCCCGCTGTGTCCCCTGCTGTGTCCCCCGCTGTGTCCTCTCTGTGTCCCCCAATATATCCCGCTGTGTCCTCGATGGGTCCCCCGCTGTGTCCCGCTGTGTCACACTGTGTCCCATGGTGTCCTGCTGTGTCTTTGCTGTGTCCCCCGCTGTCCCCCACTTTGTCCCTAGCTGTGTCCCGCTGTTTCCTCGCTGTGTCCCCCGCTGTGTCCCGCTGTGTCCTTGCTGTGTCCCCCATTGTGTTTCGCTGTTTCCTCGCTGTGTCCCCCCCTGTGTGCCGTTGTGTCCCCAGCTGTGTACCCCGTTGTGTCCCGCTGTGTCCCCGCTGTATCAACGCTGTGTCCCGCTGTGTCCCGCTGTGTCCTCGCTGTGTACCGCTCTGTACCCCTCTGTGTCCCCCGCTGTGTCCCGCTGTGTCCCGCTGTGTACTGCTGTGTCCCCCACTGAGTCCCGCTGTGTCCACCCTGTGTCCCCCGCTTTGTCTCTCTTTGTCCCGCTGTGTCCTCGCTGTGTTCCCCGCTGTGTCCCCCACTGTGTCCCCCGCTGTGTCCCGCTGTGTCCCGCTCTGTCCCCCGCTTTGTGCCCGCTGTGTCCCGCTGTGTACTCCGTTGTGTCCAGCTGTGTCCCCCGCTGTGTCCCGCTGTGTCCCATTGTGTCCCGCTCTGTCCCTTCTGTGTCCTCGCTGTGTACTCCTTTGTTTCAGGCTGTGTCAAGGCTGTGTCTCGCTGTGTCCCCTCTCTGTCTCCGCTGTCCCCCGCTGTGTCCCCCGCTGTGTCCCGCTGTGTCCCGCTGTGTCCCCCGCTTTGTCCCGCTGTGTCCCCGCAGTGTCCCCACTGTGTCCCGCTGTGTCCCGCTGTGTCCCCCGCTTTGTCCAGCTGTGTCCTTGCAGTGTCCCCGCTGTGTCCTGTTGTGTCCTCGCTGTGTCCCCCACTGTGTCCCGTTGTGTCCACAGGTGTGTACCCCGCTGTGTCGCGCTGTGTCCCCGCTGTATCGACGCTGTGTCCTGCTGTGTCCTTCCTGTGTTCCCCGCTGTGTCCCGCTGTGTCCCCGCTGTGTGCCCGCTGTGTCCCGCTGTGTACTTCGTTTTGTCCAGCTGTGTCCCCCTCTGTGTCCCGCTGTGTCCCCCGTTATATGTCCCACTGTGTCCCGCTGTGTCCCGCTCTGTCCCCGCTTTGTGCCCGCTGTGTCCCGCTGTGTACTCCGTTGTGTCCAGCTGTGTCACCACTGTGTCCCACTGTGTCCTCTCTTTGTCTCCACTGTCCCCCGCTGTGTCCCCCGCTGTGTCCCGCTGTGTCCCGCTGTGTCCCCCGCTTTGTCCCTCTGGGTCCCGCTGTGTCCTTGCTCTGTTATTCGTGGTGTCCCCCTCTGTCCCCCACTGTGTCCCCCGCTCTGTCCTACTGTGTCCCCCGCTGTGTCCCTGCTGTGTCCCCGCTGTGTCCCCCGCTGAGTCCCCTCGGTGTCCTGCTGTGTCCTCGCTGTGTGCCCCGCTGTCTCCCACTTTGTCCCACGCTGTGTCCCACTGTGTCCTCGCTGTGTCCCCCGCTGTGTCCCGCTATGTCCCCGCTGTGTCCCAAGCTGTGTCCCGCTGTTTACCCCGCTGTGTCCTGATATGTTCCCGCAGTGTCCCCGCTGTGTCCCTGCTGTGTCCTGCTGTGTCCTCGATGTGTTCCCCGCTGTGTTCCATTGTGTCCCCAGCTGTGTACCCCACTGTGTCCCGCTGTGTCCCCGCTGTATCGACGCTGTGTCCCGCTGTGTCCCGCTTTGTCCCCCGCTCTGTCCCCCGCTGAGTCCCCGCTGTGTCCCCGCTGTGTCCCCCTCTGTCCTCCCTGTGTCCCCCGCTATGTCCCGCTGTGTCCCCTGCTTTGTCCCGCTGTGTCTACTGTTGTGTTCCTGCTGTGTCCCGCTGTGTCCTGCTGTGTCCCCCTGTGTCCTCACTGTGTCCCACGCTGTGTTCCGCTGAGTCCTTGCTGTGTCCCCCGATGTGCCCCGTTGTTTCCCCAGCTGTGTACCCCGCTGTGGCCCACTCTGTCCCCGCTGTATCGACGCTGTGTCCCGCTGTGTCCTCGCTGTGTCCACCGCTGTGTCCCGCTGTGTCCACCGCAGTGTCCCCGCTGTGTCCCGCTGTGTCCCGCTCTGTCCCTGCTGTGTCCCGCTGTGTCCCCCTGTGTCCCCCGCTGTGTCCCCCTATGTTCCCGCAGTGTCCCCGCTGTGTCCCGCTGTGTCCCACTGTGTCCCGTGGTGTCCCAGTTTGTTCTTCGCTGTGTCCCCAGGTGAGTCCCCGCTGTGTCCCGCTGTGTCCCCCACTGGGTCTCGCTGTGTCCCCACAGGGTCACCGCTGTTTCCCGCTGTGTCCCGCTGTGTCCCCGCTGTGTGCCTGCTGTGTCCCGCTGTGTCTGCCGCTTTGTCCCGCTGTGTCCCACTGTGTCCCCGCTGTGTCCCGTTGTGTCCCGCTGTGTCCCCGCTGTGTGCCCGCTGTGTCCCTCTGTGTACCCCGCTGTGTCCAGCTGTGTACCCGCTGTGTCCCGCTGTGTCCCCTCTCTGTCCTCTGCTGTTCCCCGCTGTGTCCCCCGCTGTGTCCCGCTGTGTCCCGCTGTGTCCCCCTGTGTCACACTGTGTTCCGTGTTGTCCCGCTTTGTCCCCCGCTGTGACCTCGCTTTGTTTCCCGATGTGTCCCGCTGTGTACCACTCTGTGACCCCGCTGTGTCCCGCTCTGTACCCGCTGTGTCCCGCTATGTTCCCGCAGTGTCCCCGCTGTGTCCCGCTGTGTCCTCGCTGTGTCCACCCGAATGTGTCCCCGTTGTGTCCTCAGCTGTGTACCCAGCTGTGTCCCCGCTGTGTCCCCTCTGTATCAACCCTAGTGTCCTTGCTGAGTACCGCTGTATTCCTCTATGTGTTCCCCGGTTGTGACCCGTTTGGGACCCACCCACTGAGACCCCCAATAATGACCC
>NW_012293955.1:0-1787 GCF_000151885.1 Dipodomys ordii | reverse complement strand
TCAGGCGTGTTCCGGCCCGTGGCTATCACAGGGTCAGCAGAATGAACGGTGGTTGTCAGCAGAGGCCGCCATGAGGACTTCCCACGCCTCCAAGGCACCTTGGCATTCTTCTGAAAAGCTGATTTGCATCTTCTCTGTGTCTTGTGCTTTCTGCCTTGCTCCCAGCCTCTGTAGCTGTGCAGGACTAGAAAAAGACACAGCGAGAGCCCCGCATCGGTGGCTCACGCCTGTCACCCGAACTACTCAGGAGGCTGAGATCTGAGGATCACAGTTCAAAGCCAGCCTGGGCAGGACAGTCTGTGAGACTGTAACATCCAACAAACTACCAGAAAAGTCAGAAGAGGAGCTATGGCTCAAAATGATAGAGCGCTAGCTAGCCTTGAGCAAAAGCAGCCCAGGGCAATGCCCAGAATCTGAGTTTAAACCCCAGAACTAGCAAAAAAAAAAAACGAAAAAGAAGAAAGAGAGAAAAAAAAGAAAGTTATGAGAGAGAGAAAGAAAGAAAGAAAAAGGAAGGAAGGAAGGAAGGAAGGGAGGGAGGAAGAGAGGGAGGGAGGGAGGAAGGGAGGAAGGGTTGGGAAGGTAGCTCAGTGGTAGAGTGCTTGCCTTGCATGCATGAGGCCTGGGTTCGATTCCTCAGCACCACATAAACAGAAAGAGCCAGAAGTGGTGCTGTGGCTCAAATGGTAAAGTGCTAGCTTTGAGCTGAAGAGCTGAGGGACAGCACCCAGGCCCAGAGTTCAGGCCCCATGACTGGCAAAAGAGAGAGAGAGAGAGAGAGAGAGAGAGAGAGAGAAAGAAAAGGGCTAGGAAGGTGGCTCAGTGGTAGAGTGCTTGCCTTGCATGCTCGAGGCCCTGGGTTCGATTCCTCAGCACCACATAAGCAGAAAAATAAAAGCCGGAAGTGGCGCTGTGGCTCAAGTGGTAGAGTGCTAGCCTTGAGCTGAAGAGCTGAGGGATAGCACCCAAGCCCAGAGTTCAGGCCCCACGATTGGACCCCCCCCAAAAAAAAAGAAAGAGAAAGAAAAAAGAAGAAAGAGAGAAAAAAGAAAGTAATGAGAGAGAGAAAGAAAGAAAGGAAGGAAGGAAAGAAAGAAAGAAAGAACAAAAAACAAGCAAGCAAGCTGGGCATGGGTGGCTCACACCTGTAATACTAGCTACTCAGAAGGCTAAGGATCAAAGCCAGCCCAGGCAGGAAAGTCCGTGAACCTCTTATCTACAATTAACCACCAGAAAACTGAAGTGGCGATGTGGCTCAAGTGGTAGAGCACTAGTCTTGAGCAAAGAGCACCCAAGCCCAGAGAGAGAGAAGAAAAAGAAGCAGGGAGCCAAGCTGGGTCCAGTAGGTGATTCCAGTGACATTAACAACCAATTCCAAGCTCAGCATGCCATCATGGGTCTCCCCCCGCCCCCCAGCACAGAAGCAAGGTCCTAGTCACCTCCCCAGAAGTGAGGGCCAATCAGTGTCTTGGAATTAAACTAAGAATCAAGGAGACCATGGGGGCTGGGAAGGTGGCTCAGTGGTAGAGCGCTTGCCTTGCATGCTCAAGGCCCTGGGTTCGATTCCTCAGCACCACATAAGCAAAAAGAAAAAGCCGGATGTGGCACTGTGTCTTTTACTTCCAACAATCAACAAGAGCAAAGACAGAACCACATGATCTTTTCTGCTTGTGTACATATGAACATATAACATGATCTTAAGTGAAATGAACCCCAGATAGGGACACAACTTCTTTTTTCTTTCTTGCTATGTTTTACATATTAAATGTACTATGTGATTTTTTTGT
>NW_012293954.1:0-6170 GCF_000151885.1 Dipodomys ordii | reverse complement strand
CCTCTCTTTGTTCCCCGCTGTGTGCCGCTGTGTCCACTGCTGGGTCCCCGCTGGGTCCCCGCTGCGTCCCGCTGTGTCTCGCTGTTTCCCGCTGTGTCCTCGCTTTGTCCCATGCTGTGTTCCGCTGTGTCCTCCCTGTGTCCCCCTCTGTGTCCCGCTGTGTCCCCCGCTGTGCCCCGCAGTGTCCCGCTGTGTCCCGCTGTGTCCTCGCTGTGTCCCACTGTGTCCCTGCTGTTTCCCCGCTGGGTCCTGCTGTGTCCCGCTGGGTCCCGCTGGGTCCCATGCTTTGTCCCGCTGTGTCCCCGCAGTGTCCCCGCTGTGTCCTGCTGTGTCCCACTGTGTCCTGTGGTGTCCCGCTTTGCCCCCGCTATGTCCCCAGCTGAGTCCCCTCTGTGTCCCCGCTGTGTCCCGCATTGTCCCCCGCTGTGTCCCGCTGTGTCCCCCGCTGTGTCCTGCTGTGTCCCGCTGTGTCCGCCTCTGTCTCCCGCTCTGTCCACCGCTGTGTCTCACGCTTTGTCCCCGCTGGGTCCCGCTGTGTCCCTCTCTGTTCCCCACTGTGTCCCCTGCTGAGTCCTCTATGTGTCGCCGCTGTGTCCTGTGTCCTCACTGTGTCCCCTGCTGTGTCCCCTGCTATCTCCCTCTTTGTCCCACGCTGTGTCCCGCTGTGTCCCGCTGTGTCCTCGCTGTGTCCCCCGCTGTGTCCTGCTGTGTTCCCGCTGTGTCCCAAGCTGTGTCCTGCTGTGTGCCCCGCTGTGTCCTGCTGGGTCCCCGCTGGGTCCCCGCTGTGTCCCCGCTGTGTCCTCGCTGTGTTCCCCCTGTGTCCCGCTGTGTCCCCCGCTGTGTCCCCTGCTGTGTCCCCCGCAGTGTCCCCGCTGTGTCCCGCTGTGTCCCGCTGTGTCCTTGCTGTGTCCCCAGCTGTGTACCCCACTGTGTCCCGCTGTGTCCCTGCTATATCGACGCTGGGTCCCGCTGTGTCCCGCTGTGCCTCCCTTTGTCCAACGCTGTGTGCCGCTTTGTCTACTGCTGTGTCCCTGCTGTGTCCCGCTGGGTCCAGCTGGGTCCCTGCTGTATCCACGCTGGGTCCCGCTGGGTCCTGGTCTGTCATCCCTGTGTCCCCCGCTGTGTACCGCTCTGTCCCCCGCTGTGTTTCTGCTGTGTCCCCGCTGTGTCCCGCTTTGTCCCGCTGTATACTGCTGTGTCCCCCGCTGAATCACGCTGTGTCCCAATGTGTCCCAATGTGTCCTCGCTCTGTCCCCCGCTGTGTCCCGCTGTGTCCTCCCTGTGTCCCCCGCGGTGTCCCGCTGTGTCCCGCTGTGTCCCGCTGTGTCCCCCGCTGTGTCCCCCGCTATGTCCCGCTGTGTCCTTGCTGTGTACCATGCTGGGTCCCGCTGGGTCCCCAGCTGTGTCTCCCGCTGTGTCCCGCTGTGTCCTCGCTGGGTCCCCTGCTGTGTCCCGCTGTGACACCCGCTGTGTTCCGCTTTGTCCCGCTATGTCCCGCTGTGTCCCCGCTGTGTGCCCGCTGTGTCCCGTTGTGTACTCTGTTGTGTCCAGCTGTGTCACCGTTGTGTCTCGCTTTGGCCCCTCTCTGTCTCCGCTGTCCCCCGCTGTGTCCCCCGCTGTGTCCCGCTGTGTCCTCGCTGTGTCCCCGGCTGTCTGCCCCTTTGTCCCCGCTGTGTCCCTAGCTGTGTCCCGCTGTGTCCCGCTGTGTCCCCCGCTTTGTCCCGCTGAGTCCCATCTGTGTCGCCGCTGTGTCCCACTATGTTCCCGCAGTGTCCCCGCTGTGTCCCGCTGTGTCCCGCTGTGTCCTCGCTGTGTCCCATGAGTGTCCCGTTGTGTCCCCAGCTGTGCACCCCGCTGTCTCCCGCTGTGTCCCCGCTGTAACGGCGCTGGGTCCCGCTATGTCCTCCCTGTGTTCCCCGCTGTGTCCCGCTGTGTCCCACGCTGCGTCCCCGCTGTGTCCCTTCTGTGTCCCAATGTGTCCTCCCTGTGTACCCCGCTGTGTCCCGCTATGTACCCCTCTGTGTCCCCCACTGTGTCCCGCTGTGTCCTGCTGTGTCCCCTGCTGTGTTCCCCGCTGTGTACCGCTGTGTCCCCCGCAGTGTCAGCGCTGTGTCCCGCTGTGTCCTCGCTGTGTCCCCCGCTGTCTACTGCTCTGTACCCCGCTGTGTCTCAAGCTTTGTTCCCTGCTGTGTCCCCGGCTGAGTCTCGCTGTGTCCCCACTGTGTCCTCTCTGTGTCCCCCGCTGTGTCCTGCTCTGTTCCCCACTGTGTCTCCCGTTTTGTCCCTGCTGTGCCCCGCTGTGTCCAGCTGTGTCCCGCTGTGTCCCCCACTGTGTCCCGTTGTGTCAACAGCTGTGTACCCCGCTGTGTCCCTGCTGTATCGACGCTGTGTCTCGCTGGGTCCTGCTGTGTCTCTCTCTGTGTTCCCCATTGTGTCCCGCTGTGTCCCGCGCTGTGTCCCTCGCTGTGTCGCCCGCTGTGTCCCGCTGTGTCCGCCGCTGTGTCCTTGCTGTGTCCCCGCTGGGTCCCGCTGGGTCCCGCAGTGTCCCCCGCTGAGTCCCGTTGTGTCACCGCTGTGTCCCGCTGTGTCCCCGCTCTATCTATGCTGTGTCCCGCTGGGTCTCGCTGTGTCCTCTCTTTGTTCCCCGCTGTGTCCCGCTGTGTCCCCCGCTGTCTCTCTCGCTGTGTCCCGCTGTGTCCCCAGCTGTGTCCGGCTGTATCCCGCTGTGTCCCCCGCTGTGTCCTTGCTGTGTCCCCGCTGTGTCCCGCTGTGTCCCGCAGTGTCCCCAGCTGTGTCCCGCTGTGTCACCGCTGTGTCCCGCTGTGTCCTCGCTGTGTCCCCCGCTGTGTCCCGCTTTGTCCTTGCTGTGTACCCCGCTGTGTTCCGCTGTGTCCCCGGCTGTGTCCCGCTGTGTCCCCTGCTGTGTCCCCACTGTGTCACGCTGTGTTTCGCTGTGTCCGGCTGTGTCCTCGCTCTGTCTCATTCAGTGTCCAGCTGTGTCCTCCTGTGTCCCCCGCTGTGTCCCGCTGAGTCCCCTGCTGTGTCCCGCTGTGTCCCGCTGTGTCACGCTCTGTCCCATCTGTGTCCCTCTGTGTCCAGCTCTGTCCCCGTTGTGTGTCCGCTGTGCCCCGCTGTGTACCCTTCTGTGTCCAGCTGTGTCCCCTCTTTGTCCCGCTGTGTCCCTTGTCTGTCCCCCGCTGTCCACCGCTGTGTCCCCCGGCTGTGTCCCGCAGTGTCCCCGCTGTGTCCCGCTGTGTCCTACTGTGTCCCGTGGTGTCCCGCTTTTTCCCCTCTATGTCCCCTGCTGAGTCCCCTCTGTGTCCCCGCTCTGTCCAGCTGTGTCCTCGCTGTGTCCTCCGCTGTCTCCCGCTTTGTCCCACGCTGTGTCCTCCTGTGTCCCACTGTGTCCATGCTGTGTCCCCCGCTGTGTCCCGCTGTGTCCCGCTGTGTCCCCCGCTGTGTCCTGCTGGGTCCCGCTGTGTCCCCGCTGTGTCCCTGCTGTGTCCGGCTGTGTCCCCCGCTGTGTCCCGCTGTGTCCCGCTGTGTCCCGCTGGGTGCCTCGCTGTGTCCCGCTGTGTCCCCCGCTGTGCCCCGCAGTGTCCCGATGTGTCCCGCTCTGTCCCCCACTCTGTCCCCCGCTGAGTCCTCTATGTGTCGCCGCTGTGTCCTGCTGTGTCCTCGCTGTGTCCCCTGCTGTCTCCCGCTGTGTCCCCCGCTGTGCCCCCGCAGTGTCAGCGCTGTGTCCCGCTGTGTCCTCGCTGTGTTCCCCGCTGTCTCCCGCTGTGTCCCCCACTGTGTCCCGCTGTGTCCCTCGCTGTGCCCTGCAGTGTCCCGCTCTGTCCCGCTGTGTCCTCGCTGTGTCCCCGCTGTGTCCCCCGCTGTCTCCAGCTCTGTCCCCTGCTGTGTCTCACGCTTTGTCCCCGCTGTGTCCCACTGTGTCCCGCTGTGTTCTGCTGTGCCCCCACTGTGTCCCGTTGTGTCCACAGCTTTGCACCATGCTGTGTAACGCTGTGTCTCCGCTGTATCTACGCTGTGTCCCGCTGGGTGCCGCTGTGTCCTCGCTGTGTTCCCCGCTGTGTCCAGCTGTTTCCCTCACTGTGTCCCCCACTGTGTCCTCGCTGTGTCCCCCGCTGTGTCCCGCTGTGTCCTCGCTATGTACCGCTCTGTGTCCCGCTGTGTCCCCCGCCGTGTCCCGCTGTGTCCCACTGTGTCCCGCTGCGTCCCCGCTGTGTCCCGCTGTGTCCCGCTTTGTCCCCCACTGTGTCCCGCAGTGACCCCGCTGTGTCCCGCTGTGTCCCACTGTGTCCCGTGGTGTCCCGCTTTTTCCCCCGCTGTGTCCCCGGCTGAGTCTCGCTGTGTCCCCACTGTGTCCTCTCTGTGTCCCCCGCTGTGTCCTGCTCTGTTCCCCACTGTGTCTCCAGTTTTGTCCCTGCTGTGCCCCGCTGTGTCCCGCTGTGTCCCGCTGTGTCCCCCACTGTGTCCCGTTGTGTCAACAGCTGTGTACCCCACTGTGTCCCGCTGTGTCTCCCGCTCTGTCCTTGCTGTGTCCCCCGCTGTGTCCCGCTGTGTCCCCCGCTGTGTCCTTGCTGTGTCTCCGCTGGGTCCCGCTGGGTCCCACAGTGTCCCCCGCTGAGTCCGGTTGTTTCACAGCTGTGTCCCGCTGTGTCCCCACTCTATAGACGCTGTGTCCCGCTGGGTCCCGCTGTGTCCTCTCTTTGTTCCCCGCTGTATCCCGCTGTGTCCCCAGCTGTGTCTCTCGCTGTGTCCCGCTGTGTCCCCGGCTGTGTCCGGCTGTGTCCCGCTGTGTCCCCCGCTGTGTCCTTGCTGTGTCCCCGCTGTGTCCCGCTGTGTCCCCCAGTGTCCCCAGCTGTGTCCCGCTGTGTCACCGCTGTGTCCCGCTTTGTCCTCGCTGTGTCCCCCGCTGTGTCCCGCTTTGTGCCTGCTGTGTACCCCGCTGTGTCCCTCTGTGTCCCCCGCTCTGTCCCGCTGTGTCCCCTGCTGTGTCCCCACTGTGGAACGCTGTGTTTCACTGTGTCCGGCTGTGTCCTTGCTCTGTCTCCCTCAGTGTCCAGCTGTGTCTTCCCTGTGTCCCCCGCTGTGTCCCGCTGAGTCCCCTGCTGTGTCCCGCTGTGTCCCGCTGTGTCACGCTCTGTCCCCTCTGTGTCCCTCTGTGTCCAGCTCTGTCCCTGTTGTGTGTCCGCTGTGCCCCGCTGTGTACCCTTCTGTGTCCAGCTGTGTCCCCTCTGTGTCCCGCTGTGTCCCTTCTCTTTCCCCCGCTGTCCACCGCTGTGTCCCCCGGCTGTGTCCCGCAGTGTCCCCGCTGTGTCCCGCTGTGTCCTACTGTGTCCCGTGGTGTCCCGCTTTTTCCCCTCTATGTCCCCTGCTGAGTCCCCTCTGTGTCCCCGCTGTGTCCAGCTGTGTCCTCGCTGTGTCCTCCACTGTCTCCCGCTTTGTCCCACGCTGTGTCCTACTGTGTCCCACTGTGTCCCTGCTGTGTCCCCCGCTGTGTCCCGCTGTGTCCCGCTGTGTCCCCTGCTGTGTCCTGCTGGGTCCCGCTGTGTCCCTGCTGTGGCCCTGCTGTGGCCAGCAGTGTCCCCCGCTGTGTCCCGTTGTGTCCCGCTGTGTCCCCCGCTGTGTCCCGCTGTGTCCCCGCAGGTTCACCGATGTTTCACGCTGTGTCCTGCTGTGTTCCGTGGTGTCCCGCTTTGTCCCCCGCTGTGTCCCGCTGTGTCCACTGCTGGGTCCCCGCTGGGTCCCGCTGTGTCTCGCTGTTTCCCGCTGTGTCCTCGCTTTGTCCCATGCTGTGTTCTGCTGTGTCCTCCCTGTGTCCCCCGCTGTGTCCCGCTTTGTCCCCCGCTGTGCCCCGCAGTGTCCCGCTGTGTCCCGCTGTGTCCTCGTTGTGTCCCACTCTGTCCCCGCTGTTTCCCCGCTGGGTCCTGCTGGGTCCCACTGGGTCCCCCGCTTTGTCCCGCTGTGTCCCCGCAGTGTCCCCGCTGTGTCACGCTGTGTCCCACTGTGTCCTGTGGTATCCCGATTTGTCCCCCGCTATGTCCCCTTCTAAGTCCCCTCTGTGTCCCCGCTGTGTCCCGCTGTATCCCCCGCTGTGTCCCGCTGTGTCCCCAAGCTGTGTCCTGCTGTGTCCGGCTGTGTCCTGCTGGGTCCCACAGTGT
>NW_012293953.1:0-6171 GCF_000151885.1 Dipodomys ordii | reverse complement strand
GAAGAAGAAGAAGAAGAAGAAGGAAGAGAAGAAGGAGAAGGAGCAGAAGGAGAAGCAGAAGCAGAAGGAGAAGCAGAAAGAGAAGGAGAAGAAGCAGTAGCAGGAGAAGCAGAAGCACAAGAAACAGAAGAAGCTGAAGAAGCAGAAGCAGGACCTGAATCAGAAGAAACAGAACAAGCAGAAGAAGCAGTAGCAGAAGCAGAACGAGAAGCAGAAGAAGAAGAAGGAGAAGGAGAAAGAGTAGGATTAGGAGTAGGAAGAGCAGAAGGAGAATCAGAAGCAGAACGAGAAGCAGAAGGAGCAGCAGAAGGAGAAGCAGAAGGAGAAGCAGAAGGAGAAGCAGAAGAAGGAGAAGCAGAAGCAGAAGAAGCAGCAGAAGGAGAAGCAGAAGCAGAAGAAGATGCAGAAGGAGAAGCAGGAGAAACAGAAGAAGCAAAAGCAGAAGGAGAAGCAGAAGTAGGAGAAGGAGAAGGAGAAGGAGAAGGAAGGGCAGCAGAAGCAATAGGAGAAGCAGAAGGAAAAGCAGAAGCAGAATGACAAGCAGAAAGAGAAGCAGTAGAAGCAGAAGAAGCAGGAAAGGCAGAAGCAGACGAAAGAGAAGAAGAAGAAGAAGAAGAAGAAGAAGAAGAAGAAGAAGAAGAAGAAGAAGAAGAAGAAGAAGAAGAAGAAGAAGAAGAAGCATAAGCATAAGCATAAGCATAAGGAGAAGCATAAGGAGAAGCATAAGGAGAAGCATAAGGAGAAGCATAAGGAGAAGCAGTAGAAGCAGAAGAAGCAGAAGCAGGAGAAGCAAAAGCAGAAGAAAAAGAATAAGCAAAAGAAGCAGAAGTGGAAGCACTGGGAGAAGCAGAAGCAGAAGGAGAAGGAGCAGCAGAAGGAGAAGCAGAAGCAGAAAGAGAAGCAGAAACAGAAGGACAACAAATGGAGAAGCAGGAGAATCAGAAGAAGCAGAAGTAGAATCAGAAGAAACAGAAAAAGAAGAAGCAGAAGAAACAGAAGCAAAAGAAACAGAAGAAGGAGAAGAGCAGAAGCAGAAGCAGAAGGAGAAGCAGAAGGAGAAGCAGAAAGAGAAGCAGGAGAAGTAGAGGAAGCAGAAGCAGAAGAAACAGGAGAAGCCGAAGAAGCAGAAGCAGAATCTGAAGCAGGAGAAACAGAAGAAACACAATGTGAAGAAGAAGCAGAAGAAACAGAAATAGTACAATAAGCAGAAGCAGAAGCAGCAGGAAAAGCAGAAGAAGAAGAAGGAGAAGGCGAAAGAGAAAGATTAGGAGTAGGAGAAGCAGAAGGATAAGCAGAAGCAGAAAGAGACGCAGAAGGAGAAGCAGCACGAGAAGTAGGAGAAGCAGGAGAAGCAGAAGAAGCAGAAGAAGGAGAAGAAGAAGGAGAACCAGAAGGAGAAGCAGAAGCAGAAAGAGAAGCAAAAGCAGAAGGAGAAGCAGGAGATACAGAAACAGGAGAAGCAGAAGTAGAAGAATCAGGAGAAGGACAAGTAGCAGAAGCAGAAGGAGAAGCAGAAACAGAAGGAGAAGCAGAAAGAGAAGGAGGGGAAGCAGAAGAAGCAGAAGCACGAGAAGCAGAAGCATAAGAATCCGAAGAAGCAGAAGCAGAACCTGAAGCAGAAGGAGAAGCAGGAGAAGCAGAAGAAGCAGAATCTGGAGAAGCAGAATGACAAGCTGAAGGAGAAGCAGAAAGAGAATCAAAAGCAGAAGGAGAAGCAGAAGAAACAGAAGAAGTAGAAGCAGTAGCAGATGTAGCTGAAGCAGAATGAGAAGCCGAAGGAAAAGCAGAACAAGAAGGAGAAGGAGAAACAGAAGAAGGAGAAGGAGAAGCAGAAGCAGAAGTAGATGCAGAAGGACAAGCAGGAGAAGAAGAAGAAGCAGAAGCAGAAGGAGAAGCAGGAAAAGCAGAAGAAGCAGAAGCAAAAGAAGGAGAAGGAGAAGCAGCAGCAGAAGAAGGAGCATAAGGACAAGCACAAGCAGAAGGAGATGCAGAAGGAGAAGCAGGAGAAACAGAAGAAGCAGAAGCTGAAGGAGAAGCAGAAGTAGGAGAAGGAGAAGGAGGAGAAGCAGAAGGAGAAGCAGAAGCGGAATGAGAAGCAGAAAGAAAAGCCGGAGATGCACAAGAAGCAGAAGCAGGAGAAGCCGAAAGAGAAGAAGCAGAAGAATCAGAAACAGAAGCAGAAGTAGAAGCAGAATCAGAAGGAGAAGCAGCAGAACAAGTAGAACCGGAAATTCAGGCAGGAGAAACAGAAGAAGCAGAAGCAGAAAGAGAAGCAGAAGGAGAAGTAGAAGAAGCAGCAGAAGGAGAATCAGCAGAAGAAGCAGAAAAATAAGCAGGAGAAGCAGAAGCAGAAGCAGAAGCAGAAAGAGTAGTAGAAGCAGAAGAAGCAGAAGCAGAAGAAGAAGCAGTAGAAGCATAAGAAGCAGAAGCAGGAGAAGCAGAAGCAGAAGAACAAGAAGAAGCATAAGAAGCAGAAGCAGAAGCAGAGGGAGAAACAGAAGAAGGAGAAGGAGCAGCAGAAGGTGAAGCAGAAGGAGATGGAGAAGCAGAAAGAGAAGCAGAAACAGAAGGAAAAGAAGAAGGATTAGTTGGAGAATCAGAAGAAGCAGAAGCAGAAAGAGAAGCAGAAGAAGGAGAAGGAGAAGCAGAAGCAGAGGAAAGGAAGGAGAAGCAGAAGAAGCAGAAGCGGGAGAAACAGAAGAAGAAGAAGAAGGAGAAGGAGAAGAAGAAGAATAAATACAAGAAGAAGAAGAAGAAGAAGAAGAAGAAGAAGAAGAAGAAGAAGAAGAAGAAGAAGAAGAAGAAGAAGAAGAAGAACAAGAAGAAGAAGAAGAAGAAGAAGAAGAAGAACGAGAAAGAGAAGGAGCAGAAGGAGAAGCAGAAGCAGAAGCAGAAGGAGAAGCAGAAAGATAAGGAGAAGAAGCAGTAGCAGGAGAAGCAGAAGCACAAGAAGCAGAAGAAGCTGAAGAAGCAGAAGCAGGACCTGAAGCAGAAGAAACAGAACAAGCAGAAGAAGCAGTAGCAGAAGCAGAACGAGAAGCAGAAGAAGAAGATGGAAAAGGAGAAAGAGTAGGATTAGGAGTAGGAAGAGCAGAAGGAGAATCAGAAGCAGAAGGAGCAGCAGAAGGAGAAGCAGAAGGAGAAGCAATAGGAGAAGCAGAAGAAGGAGAAGCAGAAGCAGAAGAAGCAGCAGAAGGAGAAGCAGAAGCAGAAGAAGATGCAGAAGGAGAAGCAGAAGAAGCAAAAGCGGAAGAAGAAGCAGAAGTAGCAGAAGGAGAAGGAGAAGGAAGGGCAGCAGAAGCAATAGGAGAAGCAGAAGCAGAATGACAAGCAGAAAGAGAAGCAGTAGAAGCAGAAGAAGCAGGAAAGGCAGAAGCAGACGAAAGAGAAGAAGAAGAAGAAGAAGAAGAAGAAGAAGAAGAAGAAGAAGAAGAAGAAGAAGAAGAAGAAGAAGAAGAAGAAGAAGAAGAAGAAGAAGCATAAGCATAAGCATAAGCATAAGCATAAGGAGAAGCATAAGGAGAAGCATAAGGAGAAGCATAAGGAGAAGCATAAGGAGAAGCAGTAGAAGCAGAAGAAGCAGAAGCAGAAGAAACAGAAATAGTAGAATAAGCAGAAGCAGAAGCACCAGGACAAGCAGAAGAAGAAGAAGGAGATGGCGAAAGAGAAGGATTAGGAGTAGGAGAAGAAAAAGGATAAGCAGAAGCAGAAAGAGACGCAGAAGGAGAAGCAGCACGAGAAGTAGGAGAAGCAGGAGAAGCAGAAGCAGGAGAAGCAGAAGAAACAGAAGACGCAGAAGCAGAATGAGAAGCAGAAGGAGAAATTGAAGCAGAAGCAGAAGGAGAAGCAGAAGCAGGAGAAGCATAAGAAGGAGAAGGAGAAGCAGAAAGAGAAGCAGAAAGAGAAGCAGAACGAGAAGCAGGAGAAGCAGAAGCAGGAGAAGCAGAAGCAGATGAAACAGAAGAAGGAGAAGAAGCAGAAGCAGAACCTGAAGCAGAAGGGGAATCAGGAGAAGCAGAAGAATCAGAATCTGGAGAAGCAGAAGGAGAAGCAGTAGCAGAAAGAGAAGCAAAAGCAAAAGGAGAAGCAGAAGAAACAGAAGAAGCAGAGGCAGTACCCGAAGAAGCAGAAGATGCAGAAGCAGAAGGAGAAGCAGAAGGAAAAGCAGAAGAACGAGAAGGAGAAGGAGAAACAGGAGAAGCAGAAAGAGAAGCAGAAGAAGGAGCAGGAGAAGGAAAAGCAGCAGGAGAAGCAGAAGGAGAAGCAGAAGGAGAAGCAGGAGATGCAGAAACAGGAGAAGCAGAAGCAGAAGAAACAGGAGAAGGACAAGAAGCAGAAGCAGAAGGAGAAGCAGAAACAGAAGGAGAAGCAGAAAGAGAAGGAGGGGAAGCAGAAGAAGCAGAAGCAGGAGAGGCAGAAGCATAAGAATCCGAAGAAGCAGAAGCAGAACCTGAAGCAGAAGGAGAAGCAGGAGAAGCAGAATCTGGAGAAGCAGAATGAGAAGCAGAATGAGAAGCAGAAGCGGAAAGAGAATCAAAACCAGAAGGAGAAGCAGAAGAAACAGAAATAGAAGCAGTAGCAGTTGTAGCAGAAGCAGAAGGAGAAGCAGAAGAACAAGAAGGAGAAGGAGAAACAGAAGGAGAAGCAGAAGGAGAAGCAGAAAGAGAAGCAGGTAAAGCGGAAGAAGAAGAAGCAGAAGGAGAAGAAAAAGGAGAAGCAGAAGAAGGAAAAGGAGAAGCAGAAGCAGAAGAAGATGCAGAAGGAGAAGCAGGAGAAGCAGAAGAAGCAGAAGCAGAAGGAGAAGCAGGAAAATCAGAAGAAGCAGAAGCAAAAGGAGAAGCAAAAGAAGGAGGGGGAGAAGGAGAAGCAGAAGCAGAAGAAGAAGCATAAGGACAAGCCCAAACAGAAGGAGATGCAGAAGGAGAAGCAGGAGAAGCAGAAGAATCAGAAGCTGAAGGAGAAGCAGAAGTAGGAGAAGGAGAAGGAGGAGAAGCAGAAGCAGAAAGAGAATCAGAAGCTGAATGAGAAGCAGAAAGAGAAGAAGTTGAAGCACAAGAAGCAGAAGCAGGAGAAGCCGAAAGAGAAGAATCAGAAGAAGCAGAAACAGAAGCAGAAGTAGAAGCAGAAGCAGAAGGAGAAGCAGCAGAAGAAGTAGAACCAGAAATTCAGGTACTAGAAACAGAAGAAGCAGAAGCAGAAGGAGAAGCAAAAAGAGAAGCACAAGGAGAAGCAGAAGAAGCAGCAGAAGGAGAAGCAGCAGAAGAAGCAGAAAAACAAGCAGGAGAAGCAGAAGCAGAAAGAGAAATAAAAGAAGAAGAAGCAGAAGAAGCAGAAGCAGTAGAAGCATAAGAAGTAGAAGCAGGAGAAACAGAAGCAGAAGAAAAAGAAGAAGCATACGAAGTAGAAGCAGAAGCAGAGGGAGAAACAGAAGAAGGAGAAGGGCAGCAGACGGTGAAGCAGAGGAGATGAAGAAGCAGAAAGAGAAGCAGAAACAGAAGGAGAAGAAGAAGGGATTACTTGGAGAACCAGAAGAAGCAGAAGCAGAAAGAGAAGCAGAAGAAGGGAGAAAGGAGAATGAGAAGGAAGGGCAGCAGAAGGAATAGCAGAAGCAGAAGCAGAAGGAGAAGCAGAAGCAGAATGAGAAGCAGAAAGAGAACCAGTAGAAGCTGAAGAAGCAGGAGAAGCAGAAGCAGATGAAGGAGAAGATGATGAAGAAGAAGAAGAAGATGAAGAAGAAGAAGAAGAAGAAGAAGAAGAAGAAGAAGAAGAAGAAGAAGAAGAAGAAGAAGAAGAAGAAGAAGAAGAAGAAGAAGAAGCATAAGGAGAAGCAGTAAAAGCAGAACAAGCAGAAGCAGGAGAAGCAGAAGATAAAGAATAAACAAATGAAGCATAAGCAGAAGCAGTGGGAGAAGCAGAAGAAGGAGAAGGAGAAGGAGCAGCAGAAAGAGAAGCAGAAGCAGAAAGAGAAGCAGAAACAAAAGGAGAACAAGAAGGAGAAGCAGGACAATCAGAAGAAGCAGAAGTAGAAGCAGAAAGAGGAGAAGAAGGAAAAGCAGAAGTAGAATCAGAAGAAGCGGAAGAAGAACAAGCGGAAGAAACGGAAGCAAAAGAAACAGAAGAAGGAGAAGAGCAGAAGCAGAAGCAGAAGGAGAAGCAGAAGCAGAAGGAGAA
>NW_012293952.1:0-6172 GCF_000151885.1 Dipodomys ordii | reverse complement strand
GCGGAACACAGCGGGGGACAAAGCGGGATGAAGCGGGGGACATAGCGGGACACAGCGGCACACAGTGGGGGACACAGTGGGGGACAGCGGAGACAGAGATGGGCCACAGCGGGACACAGCGGTGACATAGCTGGACACAGCGGGGTACACAGCGGGACACAGTGGGCACACCGGGGACACTGCGGGACACAGCGGGACACAGCGGGGACACAGTGGGACACAGCGGGACAAAGCGGGGGACACAGCGGGACAAAGTGGGGGACACAGCGGGACACAGCTGGGGACACAGCGAGGACACAGCGGGATACAGCGGGGGACACAGTGAGGACACAGCGGGATACAGCCAGGGAAAAAGCGGAACACAGCGGAGACACAGCAGTGGACACAGCAGGACAAAGCGGGGGACACAGCCGGACACAGCGGGGGAAACAGTGGGGGACACAGTGGGACACGGTGGGACACAGCGGGGGACACATGGGGAACACAGCAGGACACAGCGGGGACACAGCCGGACTCAGCGGGGGACACAGCAGTATACAGCAGGACACAGCGGGGACACAGCAGGGACACAGCGGGGGACACAGCAGGACACAGCGGGACACAGCGGGGGACACAGCGGGACACAGAGGGGGACACAGTGGGGTACACAGCAGGACACAGCTTGGGACACAGCGGGGACACAGCGGGACACACCGGGGGACAGAGCGAGGACACAGCGGGATAGTGCGGGACACAGCGAGGACCCAGCGGAACACAGCGTGGGACACAGTGGCGGACACAGTGGGACACAGCGGGACACAGCGGGGGACAAAGGGAGGACACAGCGGGACCCAGCGGGACCCAGCGTCGATACAGCGGGGACACAGCGGGACACAGCGAGGTACACAACTGGGGACACAACGGGACACAGCGGGGAACACATGGAGGACATAGCGGGACCCAGCGGGACCCAGCGTCGTTACAGCGGGGACACAGCGGGACACAGCAGGGTGCATAGCTGGGGATACAACGGGACACTGCGGGGGACACAGAGAGTACCCAGCGGGACACAGCGGTACACAGCGGGGACACTGCGGGAACATAGTGGGACACAGCGGGGTACACAGTGGGACACAGCGGGACAGAGCTAGGGACACAGCGGGGACAAAGCGGCAGACAGCGGGGGACACAGCGAGGACACAGCGGGACACAGCGGCGACACAGAAGGGACTCAGCGGGACAAAGCGGGGGACACAGCGGGACACAGCGGGACACAGCGGGGGACACAGCGGGGGACAGCGGAGACAGAGAGGGGCCAAAGCAAGACACAGCAGTGACACAGCTGGACACAACGGAGTACACAGCAGGACACAGCCGGGCACACAGCGGGGACACAGCGGGACACAGCAGGGACCGAGCGAGACATAGCGGGACACAGCCGAACACAGCAGGGGGCACAGCGGGACACAGCAGGACACAGCGGGTGACACAGCTGGGGACACAGCGGGACACAGCGGAGAACACAGCAAGGACACAGCGGGACACAGCAGGACACAGCGTCCATACAGCGGGGACACAGTGTTACACAGCGTGGTACCCAGCTGTGGACACAACGGGAGAGAGTAGGGGCACAGCGAGACACAGCGGGACTCAGCGAGGACACAGCGGGACACATTGGTGACACAGCGGGGGACACAGCAGGACACAGCAGCAGACACAGCGGGGGACACAGCGGGACACAGAGCGACACAGCGGAGGACACAAAGGGGACACAGCGGGACACAGCGGGGGACACAGCGAGGACACAGCGGAACATAGCAGGGGACACAGAGAGGACACAGCGGGACACAGCGAGACACAGCGGGACACAGCGTGGACACAGCAGTACACACAGCGGGACATAGCAGGGGACACAGCTGGGGACACAACGGGACACAGCGGGGGACACAGCGAGGACACAGCGGGACACAGCGGGACACAGTGTGGGACACAGCGGGACCCAGCGGGAGACCCAGCGAGGACACAGCAGGACACAGCGGGGGACACAGGGGGACACAGCGGGGAACACAGCGAGGACACAGCGTGGACACAGCGGGACACAGCGTCGATACAGCGGGCACACAGAGTTACACAGCGTGGTACACAGCGGAGGACACAGTGGGACACAGTGGGCTACCAAGTGAGGACACAGAGGGAACAAAAAGGGACACAACGAGGACACAGCTGGGGACACAGCGGGGGACACAGCGGGACACAGTGGGGAACACAGCGAGGACACAGCGGGACACAGCGGGACACAGCATCGATACAGCGGGGACGCAGCGTTACACAGCGTGGTACACACTGTGGACACAACGGGACACAGTGGGGGCACAGCCGGACACAGCGGGACACAGTGGGACACAGCGGGGACAAAGCGTGAGACACAGCAGGGGCAGAGAGGGAGACAGCAGGGGACACAGCGAGGAAACAGCGGGACACAGCAATGACACAGCGGGGACTCAGCGGGGGACACAGCGGGACACAGCGTGACACAGTGGGACACAGAGGGGGACACAGAGGGGTACACAGCGGGACACAGCTGGGAACACAGCGGGTCACAGCGGGACACAGCGGGAACACAGCTGGACACAGCGGGGTACACAGTGGGACACAGGGGGCACACAGTGGGGACACAGCGGGGGACACAGCGGGACACAGCGGGTCACAGCGGGGGACACAGCGGGGGACACAGCAGGGGACAGCAGAGGACAGAGAGGGGACACAGCGGCGACACAGAGGGGACGCAGCTGGGGACACAGCGTGGGACAAAGTGGGACACCACGGGACACAGTGTTACACAGCGGGACACAGCGGGGACACTGCGGGACACAGCAAGATAAAGCGGGGGACACAGCGGGACACAGCGGGCCACAGCGGGGGACTGCGGGGGACACAGCGGGACACAGTGGGCTATCCAGTGAGGACACAGCGGGACACAACAGGGGACACAGCGAGGACACAGCGGGGGACACAGCGGGACACAGTGGGGAACACAGCGAGGACACAGCGGGACACAACGGGACACAGCGTCCATACAGCGGGGAGGCAGCGTTACACAGCGTGGTACACACTGTGGACACAACAGGACACAGTGGGGGCACAGCGGGACACAGCGGGACACAGTGGGACACAGCGGGGACAATGCGTGAGACACAGCCAGGGACAGAGAGGGAAACAGCAGGGGACACAGCGAGGAAACAGCGGGACACAGCGGTGACACAGCGGGGACTCTGCGGGGGACACAGTGGGACACAGCGGGGGACATTGCGGGACACAGCGGGGGACACTTCGGGACACAGTGTGGGACAGAGCATGGGACACAGCGAGACACAGCGGGGACAAAGCTGGACACAGCGGGGTACACAGAGGGACACAGCAGGGACACAGCGGGGAAACAGCGTGACACAAAAGGACACAGCTGGACACAGCGGTGTACACAGCGGGACACAGCGGGCACATGCGGGGACACAGCGGGACACAGCGGGGACACAGTCGGACACAGCGGGACACAGCGGGGGACCCAGCGGGACCCAGCGTGGGACCCAGCGAGGACACAGCGGGACACAGCGGTGGACACAACGGGGGACACAGCGGGACACAGCGGGGAACACAGCGAGGACACAGCGGGACACAGCGGGAAACACTGCGAGGTCACAGCGGGGGACACAACGGTGGACACAGCGGGACACAGCGGGGAACACAGCGAGGACACAGCGGGAAACAGCGGGAAACACTGCGAAGTCACAGCGGGGGACAAATCGGGACAACACGGGACACAGTGTGACAGCGTGAGACACAGCGGGGACACTGCAGGGGCACAGCGGGACAAAGCGGGCGACACAGTGAGACACAGCGGGGGACAGAGCGGGGGACAGCAGGGGACAGAGAGGGGACACAGCGGGACACAGCAGGGGACACAGAGGGGTACACAGTGGGACACAGCCGGAAACACAGCGCGGACACAGCGTGACACACCGGGACACAGCGTCAATACAGCGGGGACAGAGAGGGTCACAGCAGGGACACAGCGGGACACAGCGGGACACAGCGGGGACACAGCGGGGGACACAGCGGGGACAGCAGGGGACAGAGAGGGGACACAGCGGGACACAGCAGGGGACACAGCGGAACACAGCGTGGGACAAAGCGAGGACACAGCAGGAAACAGCGGGACACAGCGGCCACACTGCAGGGACACAGCAGGGACACAGCGGGGACACAGTGGGGGCACAGCGGGACACAGCGGGACACAGTGGGACACAGCGGGGAAAAAATGTGAGACACAGCGGGGGACAGAGCTGGAGACAGCGGGGGACACAGCCAGGACACAGGGGGACACAGCGTTGCCAAAGCGGGGTCTCAGCGGAGGACACAGCGGGAGACAAAGAGGGACACCACGGAACACAGCGGGATACAGCAAGAAACAGCAGTGACACTGCGGGGACACAGTGGGACACAGCGGGGGACACAGCGGGACACAGAGGGGGACAGAGCGGGACACAGTGGGGGACAGAGCGTGGGACACAGCGAGACACAGCAGGGACAATGCTGGACACAGCTGGGTACACAGAAGGACACAGCGGGGACGCAGCGGGGAAACAGCGTGACACAGCAGGACACAGCGGGACACAGCGGGGGACACATCGAGGACACAGCGGCACACAGCATGGGACACAGCAAGGACACAGTGGGACACAGCGGGGGACACAGCGGGACATAGCGGGGAACACAGCGGGGGACACTGTGGGACACAGCGGGACACAGAGGGGGACACAGGGAGGACACAGCGGGACACAGCGGGGGACAGAGCGAGGACACATTGGGACACATTGGGACACAGCGGGATTCAGCGGGGGACACAGCAGTACACAGCGGGACAAAGTGGGACACAGCGGGGACACAGCAGAGACACAGCGGGGGACAGAGCGGGACACAGCGGGGGACACAGGGATGACAGACCAGGACCCAGCGGGAACCAGCGTGGATACAGCAGGGACCCAGCTGGACACAGCGGGACACAGCGGGGACACAGCAGTAGACAGAGCCGGACACAGTGCTGGACAGAGCGGGACACAGCGGTGGACAAAGGGAGGACACAGCGGGACCCAGCGGGACCCAGCGTCGATACAGCGGGACACAGTGGGGTACACAGCTGGGGACACAGCAAGGACACAGCAGACACAGCGGGACACAGCGGGGACACTGCGGGAACATAGCAGACACAGTGGGACACAGCGGGACACAGCGGGGACACTGCGGGAACATAGGAGGACACAGCGGGTACACAGCGGGACACAGCGGGACACAGCTGGGGACACAGCGGGGACACAGCGGGACACAGCGGAACACAGCGGGAGTCAAAGCGGGAGACAGCGGGGGACACAGCCAGGACACAGTGGGACACAGCGGCGACACAGAGGGGACTCAGCGGGGGACACAGCGTGGGACAAAGTGGGACACCACGGGACACAGTGTGACACAGCGGGACACAGCGGGAACACTGCGGGACACAGCAGGACAAAGCGGGGGACACAGCGGGACACAGCGGGACACAGCGGGGGACACAGCGGGGGACAGCGGAGACAGAGAGTGGCCACAGCGAGACAAAGCGGTGACACAGCTGGACACAGCGGGGTACACAGCGGGACAGAGCGGGCACACAGCGGGGACACAGCGGGACACAGCGTGACACAGCGGGGGACACAGGGAGGACACAGCGGGATACAGCGGGGGACAGAGCGAGGACACATTGGGACACAGCGGGATTCAGCGGGGGACACAGCAGTACACAGCGGGACAAAGCGGGACACAGCGGGGACACAGCGGGGACACAGCAGAGACACAGGGGAGACACAGCGGCACACAGCGGGGGACACAGGGATGACAGAGCATGACCCAGCGGGACCCAGCGTGGATACAGCAGGAACCCAGTTGGACACAGCAGACACAGCGGGGACACAGCAGTAGACACAGCGGGACACAGTGCCGGACACAGCGGGACACAGCGGGGGACAAAGGGAGGACACAGCGGGACCCAGCGGGACCCAGCGTCGATACAGCAGGACACAGCGGGACACAGTGGGGTACACAGTTTGGGGACTCAGCGAGACACAGCGGGACACAGCGTGACTACAGCGGGACACAGCGGGAC
>NW_012293951.1:0-3034 GCF_000151885.1 Dipodomys ordii | reverse complement strand
CCTGCTGTATCGACTCTGTGTCCCACTGGTTCCCGCTGTTTCCTTCCTGTGTTCCTCGCTGTGTTCGCTGTGTCCCCGCTGTATCGACGCTGTGTCCCTGCTGTGTCCCGCTGTTTCCCGCTCTGTCCTCGCTGTTTCCCCAGCTGTGTCCCATTGTGTCCCCAGCTGTGTCCCCCGCTATGTCCCGCTGTGTGTACTGCTGTGTCCACGCTGTGTCCCGCTGTGTCTCGCTGTGTCCCCCGCTGTGTCCGCTGCTGTGTCCTGCTGTGTCCCCCGCTGTGTCACCAATGTGTCCCGCTGTATCCTCGCTGTGTCCCGCTGTGTCTCGCTGTGCCCCCACTCTGTCCCGTTGTGTCCACAGCTGGGTACCACGCTGTGTAACACTGTGTCCCCGCTGTATGGACGCTGTGTCCTGCTGTGTCCCGCTGTGTCCTTGCTGTGTTCCCCGCTGTGTCCCGCTGTGTCCCCAGCTGTGTCACCCGCTGTGTCCCGCTGTGTCCTCACTGGGTCCCCCGCTGGGTCCCGCTGTGCCCCCTGCTGTGTTCGGCTGTGTCCCGCTATGTCTCGCTCGGTCCCTGCTGTGTCCCGCTGTGTCCCGCTGTGTCCCCGCTGTGTGCCCGGCTGTGTCCTGCTGTGTACTCCGTTGTGTCCAGCTGTGTCACCGCTGTGTCTTGCTTTGGCCCCTCTCTGTCTCCGCTGTCCCCCGCTGTGTCCCCCGCTGAGTCCCCTCTGTGTCGCCGCTGTGTCCCGCTGTGTCCTCGCTGTGTCCCCCGCTGTCTGCCGCTTTGTCCCGCTGTGTCCCTAGCTGTGTCCCTCTGTGTCCCACTGTGTACCCCGCTGTGTCCCACTATGTTCCCGCAGTGTCCCCGCTGTGTACCACTGTGTCCCGCTGGGTACTCTCTGTGTCCCCCGCAGTGTCCCGTTGTGTCCCCAGCTATGCACCCTGCTGTGTCCCGCTGTGTCCCCGCTGTAACGACGCTGGGTCCCGCTGGGTCCCGCTATGTCCTCCATGTGTTCCCCGCTGTGTCCCGTTGTGTCCCCAGTTGTGTACCTCGCTGTGTCCCGCTGTGTCCCCGCTGTATCGACGCTGGGTCCCGCTGGTTCCCGCTGTGTCCTCCATGTGTCCCCCGCTGTGTCCCGCTGTGTCCCACTGTGTCTGCCCCTGTGTCCCACGCTGTGTTCCGCTGGGTCCTCGCTGTGTCTCGCTCTATCCTGCTGTGTCCTCGATCTGTCCCCCGGTGTGTCCCGCTGTTTCCCCGCTGTGTCCCAAGATGTGTCCCGCTGTGTACCCCACTGTGTCCCCCTCTGTGTCCCGCTGTGTTCCCCGCTGTGTCCCGCTGTGTCCCCCGCTGTGTCCCTGCTGTGTCCCCGCTGTGTCCTGCTGTATACTGCTGTGTCCCACGCTGAGTCCCGCTGTGTCCCCGCTGTGTCCCGCTGTGTTCCCCATGTGTCCCCCGCTGTGTCCCACCGTGTCCCACTGTTTTCCCCGCTGTGTCCGGCTGTGTCCCCCGCTGTGTCCCGCTGTGTCCACTGCTGTGTCCCCGCTGTGTCCCGCTTTTTCCCCGGCTGTGTCCCGCTGTGTCCTCACTGTGTCCCCCGCTGTATCCCGCTGTGTCCTCGCTGTGTCCCCAGCTGTGTCCCGCTGTGTCCCCCGCTTTGTCCCGCTGTGTCCCACTGTGTCCCCGCTGTGTCCCGCTGTGTCCCCGGTGTGCCCGCTGTGTCCCGCTGTGTACCCCGCTGTGTCCAGCTATGTCACCGCTGTGTCCCGCTGTGGCCCATCTCTGTCTCCGCTATCCCCCGCTGTGTCCCCCACTGTGTGCCGCTGTGTCCCGCTATGTCCCCCGCTTCATCCCGCTTTGTCCCCCGCTGTGTTCCGCTGTTTCCCGCTGTGTCCTCGCTGTGTCCCGTGGTGTCTGATTTTGTCCCCGCTGTGTCCCCAGCTGTGTGCCTGCTGTGTCCCCAGTGTGTACCCCACTGTGTCCCGCTGTGTCCCTGCTGTATCGACGCTGGGTCCCGCTGGGTCCCGCTGTGTCCTCCCTTTGTCCCCCGCTGTGTCCCGCTGTGTCCGGCACTGTGTCCCGCTGTGTCTACTGCTGTGTCCCCGCTGTGTCCCGCTGTGTCCAGCTGGGTCCCTGCTGTATCCACACTGGGTCCCGCTGGGTCCTGCTCTGTCATCCCTGTGTCCCCCGCTGTGTCCCGCTCTGTCCCCCGCTGTGTCTCTGCTGTGTCCCCGCTGTGTCCCGCTTTGTCCCGCTGTGTACTGCTGTGTCCCCCGCTGAATCCCGCTGTGTCCCAATGTGTCCCAATGTGTCCTCGCTCTGTCCCCTGCTGTGTCCCGCTGTGTCCTCCCTGTGTCCCCCGCTGTGTCCCGCTGTGTCCCGCTGTGTCCCCCGCTGTGTTCCCCGCTATGTCCCGCTGTGTCCCCCGCTGTGTCCCACTGTGTCCTTGCTGTGTCCCATGCTGTGTGCCGCTGTGTCCTCGCTGTGTCCCCCGCTGTGTCCCGCTGTGTCCTGCTGTGTCACGCTGTTTCCCCTCTGCGTCCCCGCTGTGTCCCTCTGTGTACCCCGCTGTGTCCAGCTTTGTCCCCGCTGTGTCTCGCTGTGTCCCACGCTCTGTCCCCCACTGTGTCCCTCTCTGTCCCCCTCTGTGTCCCGCTGTGTCCCCTGCTGTGTCCCACTGTGTCCCCGCAGTGTCACTGCTGTTTCCGGCTGTGTCCCGCTGTGTTCCGTGGTGTCCCTCTTTGTCTCCCGCTGTGTCCCCCGCTGAGACCCCGCTGTGTCAACGCTGTGTCCCCCTGTGTCCTGGCTGTGTCCCCCGCTGTCTCCAGCTCTGTACCCCGCTGTGTCTCACGCTTTGTCCCCGCTGTGTCCCACTGTGTCCCGCTGTGTCCCGCTGTGCCCCACTGTGTCCCCGCTGTGTCCCTGCTGTGTCCCTGCTGTGTCGCCGCTGTTTCCCGCTGTTTCCTGCTGTGTCCTTGCTTTGTCCCACGCTGTGTTCCGCTGTGTCCCCCGCTGTGTCCCGCTGTGTCCCGCTG
>NW_012293950.1:0-3144 GCF_000151885.1 Dipodomys ordii | reverse complement strand
ATCAGTCCCCCGCTGTGTCCCGCTGTGTCCTCGCTGGGTCCTCCGCTGTGTCCCGCTGTGTCCCCCGCTGTGTCCCGCTGTGTCCTCGCTGGGTACCCCGCTGTGTCCCGCTGTGTCCTCGCTGTGTCCCCCTCTGTGTCCCGCTGTGTCCCCGTTGTGTCCCCCGCTGTGTCGCGCTGTGTCCTCGCTGGGTCCCCCGCTGTGTCCGCTGCTGTGTCCTGCTGTGTCCCCTGCTGTGTCACCAATGTGTCCCGCTGTGTCCTCGCTGTGTCCCGCTGTGTCTCACTGTGCCCCCACTCTGTCCCGTTGTGTCCACAGCTGGGTACCACGCTGTGTAAAACTGTGTCCCCGCTGTATGGACGCTGTGTCCTGCTGTGTCCCGCTGTGTCCTTGCTGTGTTTCCCGCTGTGTCCCGCTGTGTCCCCAGCTGTGTCACCCGCTGTGTCCTGCTGTGTCCTCGCTGGGTCCCCCGCTGTGTCCCGCTTTGCCCACTGCTGTGTTCGGCTGTGTCCCGCTATGTCTCGCTCGGTCCATGCTGTGTCCCGCTGTGTCCCCGCTGTGTGCCCGGCTGTGTCCTGCTGTGTACTCCGTTGTGTCCAGCTGTGTCACCGCTGTGTCTTGCTTTGGCCCCTCTCTGTCTCCGCTGTCCCCCGCTGTGTCCCCCGCTGTGTCCCGCTGTGTCCCGCTGTGTCCCCCGCTTTGTCCCGCTGAGTCCCCTCTGTGTCGCCGCTGTGTCCTGCTGTGTCCTCGCTGTGTTCCCCGCTGTGTCCTGCTGTGTCCCCCGCAGTGTTCCCCGCTGTGTCCCCCTGTGTCCCCCGCTGTGTCCTGCTGTGTCCTCGCTGGGTCTCCCACTGGGTCCGCTGTGTCCCCCGCTGTGTCCCGCTGTGTCCCGCTGTGTCCTCGCTGTGTCCCCCGCTGTGTCCCATTGTGTTCCTAGCTGTGTACCCCGTTGTGTCCTGCTTTATCAACTCTGTGTTCCACTGGGTCTCACTGTTTCCTTCCTGTGTTCCCCGCTGTGTCTCGCTGTGTCCCCGCTGTATCGACGCTGTGTCCCTGCTGTGTCCCACTGTTTCTCGCTCTGTCCTCGCTGTGTCCCCAGCTGTGTCCCGTTGTGTCCCCAGCTGTGTCCCCCGCTATGTCCCGCTGTGTGTACTGCTGTGTCCACGCTGTGTCCCGCTGTGTCTCGCTGTGTCCCGCTGTGTCCTCTCTGTGTCCCCTGCTATGTTCCGCTGTGTCCCGCTGTGTCCCCATTGTGTCCCCCGCTGTGTCGCGCTGTGTCCCGCTGTGTCCCCCGCTGTGTCCGCTGCTGTGTCCTGCTGTGTCCCCCGCTGTGTCACCAATGTGTCCCGCTGTGTCCTCGCTGTGTCCCGCTGTGTCTCGCTGTGCCCCCACTCTGTCCTGTTGTGTCCACAGCTGGGTACCACGCTGTGTAACACTGTGTCCCCACTGTATGGACGCTGTGTGCTGCTGTGTCCCGCTGTGTCCTTGCTGTGTTCCCCGCTGTGTCCCGCTGTGTCCCCAGCTGTGTCACCCGCTGTGTCCCGCTGTGTCCTCGCTGGGTCCCCCGCTGGGTCCCGCTGTGCCCCCTGCTGTGTTCGGCTGTGTCCCGCTATGTCTCGCTCGGTCCCTGCTGTGTCCCGCTGTGTCTCGCTGTGTCCCCGCTGTGTGCCCGGCTGTGTCCTGCTGTGTACTTTGTTGTGTCCAGCTGTGTCACCGCTGTGTCTTGCTTTGGCCCCTCTCTGTCTCCGCTGTCCCCCGCTGTGTCCCCCTCTGTGTCCCGCTGTGTCCCGCTTTGTCCCGCTGAGTCCCCTCTGTGTCGCCGCTGTGTCCCGCTGTGTCCTCGCTGTGTCCCCTGCTGTCTGCCGCTTTGTCCCCGCTGTGTCCCTAGCTGTGTCCCGCTGTGTCCTACTGTGTACCCCGCTGTGTCCCACTATGTTCCCGCAGTGTCCCCGCTGTTTACCGCTGTGTCCCGCTGGGTACTCTCTGTGTCCCCCGCAGTGTCCCGTTGTGTCCCCAGCTATGCACCCTGCTGTGTCCCGCTGTGTCCCCGCTGTAACGACGCTGGGTCCCGCTGGATCCCGCTATGTCCTCCATGTGTTCCCCGCTGTGTCCCGTTGTGTCCCCAGTTGTGTACCTCGCTGTGTCCCACTGTGTCCCCGCTGTATCGACGCTGGGTCCCGCTGTGTCCTCCCTGTGTCCCCCGCTGTGTCCCGCTGTGTCCCACTGTGTCCGCCCCTGTGTCCCACGCTGTGTTCCGCTGGGTCCTCGCTGTGTCCCGCTCTATCCCGCTGTGTCCTCGATCTGTCCCCCGGTGTGTCCCGCTGTTTCCCCGCTGTGTCCCAAGATGTGTCCCGCTGTGTACCCCACTGTGTCCCCCTCTGTGTCCCGCTGTGTTCCCCGCTGTGTCCCGCTGTGTCCCCCGCTGTGTCCCTGCTGTGTCCCCGCTGTGTCCTGCTGTATACTGCTGTGTCCCCCGCTGAGTCCCGCTGTGTCCCCGCTGTGTCCCGCTGTGTTCCCCATGTGTCCCCCGCTGTGTCCCACCGTGTCCCACTGTGTCCCCCACTGTTTCCCCCGCTGTGTCCGGCTATGTCCCCCGCTGTGTCCCGCTGTGTCCACTGCTGTGTCCCCGCTGTGTCCCGCTTTTTCCCCGGCTGTGTCCCGCTGTGTCCTCACTGTGTCCCCCGCTGTATCCCGCTGTGTCCTCGCTGTGTCCCCAGCTGTGTCCCGCTGTGTCCCCCGCTTTGTCCCGCTGTGTCCCACTGTGACCCCGCTGTGTCCCGCTGTGTCCCGCTGTGTCCCCGGTGTGCCCGCTGTGTCCCGCTGTGTACCCCGCTGTGTCCAGCTATGTCACCGCTGTGTCCCGCTGTGGCCCATCTCTGTCTCTGCTATCCCCCGCTGTGTCCCCCACTGTGTGCCGCTGTGTCCCGCTATGTCCCCCGCTTCATCCCGCTTTGTCCCCCGCTGTGTTCCGCTGTTTCCCGCTGTGTCCTCGCTGTGTCCCGTGGTGTCTCATTTTGTCCCCGCTGTGTCCCCAGCTGTGTGCCTGCTGTGTCCCCAGTGTGTACCCCACTGTGTCCCGCTGTGTCCCTGCTGTATCGACGCTGGGTCCCGCTGGGTCCCGCTGTGTCCTCCCTTTGTCCCCCG
>NW_012293949.1:0-4242 GCF_000151885.1 Dipodomys ordii | reverse complement strand
TCACACAGTGGGACACAGCAAGACACAGCATCGAAACAGCGGGGACACAGCGTGTACAC
The DNA here is from genome assembly GCF_000151885.1 of Dipodomys ordii. Classification (NCBI taxonomy): domain Eukaryota; kingdom Metazoa; phylum Chordata; class Mammalia; order Rodentia; family Heteromyidae; genus Dipodomys; species Dipodomys ordii. The sequence goes on along the minus strand of NW_012293949.1, from coordinate 4,183 downwards.
AGCGGGGTACACAGCTGGGGACACAACGGGACACAGCGGGGGACACAGCGAGGACACAGTGGGACACAGCAGGACACAGCGGGGACACTGCGGGAACATAGCGGGACACAGCGGGGTAAACAGCGGGACACAGCGGGACACAGCTTGGGACACAGCGGGGATACAGCGGGACACAGCGGGGGACACAGCTAGGACACAGCGGGGCACAGCAGGACACAATGGGGACACAAAGGGGACTCAGCGGGGGAAACAGCGGGGGAAAAAGCGGGACACCATGGGACACAGTGTGACACAGCAGGACACAGAGGGAACACTGCGTCGACACAGCGGGACAAAGCAGGGGACACAGCGGGACACAGCGGGACACAGCAAGGCACAACGGGGTCACAGCAGTGGACACAGCGGGACACAGCGGGGGACACAGTGGGACACAGCGGGGGACACAGGGGACACAGAGGGGACACAGCGGGGGACAAAGCGGGACACCACGGAACACAGCAGGACACAGCGTGAAACAGCGGTGAACCTGCGGGGACACAGCGGGACACAGCGGGGGACACAGCTGGACACAACCGGACACAGCGGGGGACACAGCAGGGACACAGCGGGGACCCAGCGGGACCCAGCAGACACAGCGGGGGACACAGCGGGACACATCGGGACACAGCGGGGGACACAGAAGGGACACAGTGGGACACAGTAGGACATAGCGTGGGACAAAGCGGGAGACAGCGGAGGACACAGCGAGGACACAGCTGGACACAGCGGGGACACAGAGGGGACTCAGCAGGGGACATAGAGGGGAAAAAGCGGGACACCACAGAAAACAGTAGGACACAGCGGGACACAGCGGGGACATTGCGGGACACAGCCGGGGGACACAGCGGTGGACAGCTGGGGAAAGAGAAGGGACACAGCGGGACACAGAGGGGACACAGCTGGACACAGAAGGGTACACAGCGGGGCACAGCGGACACACAACAGGGACAGAGCTGGACACAGAGGGACACAGAGGGGACAGAGCGTGACACAGCGGGACACAGCGGGACACAGCAGGGGACTCAGAGGGACACAGCGGGGGACACAGGGAAAACACAGCTGGACACTGAGGAAGACAGAGCGAGGACACAGCCGGACACAGCGAAACACAGCGTGACACAGTGGGGACGCAGCAGGGGACACAGCGGGACACAGCGGGGAACACAGCGAGGACACAGCGGCACCCAGCGGGACACAGCGTAGATACAGCAGAGACACAGCGTTACACAGCATGGTACAAAGCTGTGGACACAATGGGACACAGTGGGGGCACAGCGGGACACAGAGGGACGCAGTGGGACACAGCGGGGACAAAGCTTGAGACACAGCGGGGTACAGAGCAGGAGACAGCGGGGGACACAGTGAGGACACAGCGGGACACAGCGCTGACACTTCGGGGGACACAGCGGGGGACACAGCGGGGGAAACAGGGGGGACCCAGAGGGACCCAGCGCGGGACACAGCGTGGACACATTGGGACACAGCGGGGACACAGCCGGACACAGCGGGGGACACAGCAGTACACAGCAGGACACAGCGGATCACAGCGAGGGACACAGAGGGGTACATAGCGGGACACAGTGGGGAACACAGGGAGGACACAGCGGGACCCAGCGGGACACAACGTCGATACAGCGGGGACACAGCGGGACACAGTGGGGTACACAGCTGGGGACACAACGGGACACAGCGGGGGACACAGCGAGGACACAGCAGAACACAGCGTGGGAAACAGCGAGGACACAGCGGGACACAGCGAGACACAGCGGGACACAGTGGGGACACAGCAGTAGACACAGCGAGACACAGTGGGGGACACAGCGGGACACAGCGGGGAACAGAGCGAGGACACAGCGGGGACACAGCGGGGACACTGCGGGAACATAGTGGGACACAGCAGGGGACACAGCGAGGACACAGCGGGACACAGTGGGACACAGCGTGGGACAAAGCGGGAGACAGCAGGGGACACAGCTAGGACACAGAGGGACACAGCGGCGACACATAGAGGGCTCAGCGGGGGACACAGTGGGGGACAGAGCGGGACACATCGGGACACTGCGGGGCACAGAGGGGGACACAGTGGGACACAGCGGGGGACCCCAGTGGGACACAGCGGGACACAGCGGGACACTGCGGGGCACAGCGGGGGACACAGCGGGACACAGCGGGGGACACAGGGAGGACACAGCTTAACACAGCATGGGACAAAGCGAGGACACAGCGGGACACAGCGAGACACAGCGGGACACAGCGGGGACCCAGCAGTGGACACAGCGGGACACAGCGGGGGACAAAGCGGGACAACACGGAACACAGCAGGACACAGCGTGAAACAGCAGTGAACCTGCGGGGACACAGCAGGACACAGCGGGGGACACAGCTGGACCCAGCGGGACACAGCGGGGGACACAGCGGGACACAGCGTCTATAGAGCGGGGACACAGCGGGACACAGCGGTGACACAGTGGGACCCAGCAGGGACACACAAGGACACAGCGGATGACACAGCGGGACACAGCGGGACACAGAGGGGGACACAGCGAGGGACACAGCGGGGGACACAGCGGGACACAGCGGGGGACACAGCGGGACACAGCGGGGACACAGAGGGGACTCAGCAGTGGACATAGCGGGGGACAAAGCGGGACACCACATGACACAGTGGGACACAGTGGGACACAGCGGGGACACTGCGGGGACACAGCGAGACAAAGCAGGGGACACAGCGAGACACAGCTGGACACAGCGTGGTACACAGCGGGACACAGCGAGCACACAGAGAGGACACAGCGGGACACAGCGGTGGACAGCGTGGGACACAGCGGGACACAGCGGGGACACAGCAGTGGATACAGAGGGACACAGCGGGGGACACAGCGAGACACAGCGGGGGAAAAAGCGGGACACCACAGGACACAGTGGGACACAGCGGGACACAGCAGGGACACTGCAGAGACACAGCGGGACACAGCGGGGACAGAGCGGGACAGAGCGGGTCACAGCTGGGGCCACAACGGGACACAGCGAGGACACAGTGGGGACACAGCGGGACACAGCGGGACACAGCGAGGACATAGCGGGACACAGCGGGACACAGCATCGATACAGCGGGAACACAGCATTACACAGCGGGTTACACAGCTGGGGACTCGAAGAGACATAGTGGGGGACAAAGCGGGACACAGCGGGACACAGTCGTACACAGACGGGACAAAGCGTGAGACACAGCGGGGGACAGAGCGGGACACAGCGGGGACACAGCGGGCACTCAGGTGCGGACACAGCTGGGGACAAAGCGGGACACCACGGAACACAGCGGGACACAGCGCGAAACAGCGGTGACCCTTTGGGGACACAGCGGGACACAGCAGGGGACACAGCGGGAAACAGCGGGTGACACAGCAGAACACAGTGGGGGACACAGCGAGGACACAGTGGGACACAGCAAGACACAGCATCGAAACAGCGGGGACACAGCGGGACACAGCTTGGGACACAGCGGGGATACAGCGGGACACAGCGGGGGACACAGCTAGGACACAGCGGGACACAGCGGGACACAATGGGGACACAAAGGGGACTCAGCGGGGGAAACAGTGGGGGAAAAAGCGGGACACCATGGGACACAGTGTGACACAGCAGGACACAGAGGGAACACTGCGTCGACACAGCGGGACAAAGCAGGGGACACAGCGGGACACAGCGGGACACAGCAAGGCACAACGGGGTCACAGCAGTGGACACAGCGGGACACAGCGGGGGACACAGTGGGACACAGCGGGGGACACAGGGGACACAGAGGGGACACAGCGGGGGACAAAGAGGGACACCACGGAACAAAGCAGAACACAGCGTGAATCAGCGGTGAACCTGCGGGGACACAGCGGGACACAGCGGGGGACACAGCGGGACACAATCGGACACAGCGGGGGACACAGTGGGACACAGCAGGGACACAGGAGGGACACAGCGGGACCCAGCAGGACACAGCGGGGGACACAGCGGGACTCATCGGGACACAGCGGGGGACACAGAAGGGACACAGTGGGACACAGTAGGACACAGCGTGGGACAAAGCGGGAGACAGCGGAGGACACAGCGAGGACACAGCTGGACACAGCGGGGACACAGAGGGGACTCA
>NW_012293948.1:0-1936 GCF_000151885.1 Dipodomys ordii | reverse complement strand
GCGGGACACAGCGGGGAACACAGCGAGGACACAGCGGGGACACAGCGGGGACACAGCGGGACCCAGCAGGACACAGCGGGGCACACAGCGGGACACAGCGGGGAACACAGCGAGGACACAGCGGGACCCAGGGCGACACAGCGTCGATACAGCGGGGACACAGCGTTACACAGCGTGGTACACAGCTGTGAACACAACGGGACACAGTGGGGGCACAGCGGGACACAGCGGGACACAGTGGGACACAGCGGGGACAAAGCTTGAGACACAGCGGGGTACAGAGTGGGAGACAGCGGGGGACACAGCGAGGACACAGCGGGACATAGCGGGACACAGCGGGGGACACAGCTGGACACAGCAGGGGAAACAGTGGGGGACACAGCGGGACACAGCGGGACACAGCGAGGACACAGCGGGACAGAGCGGGACACTGCAGGGCACAGCGGGGGACACAGCGGGACACAGCGGGGGACACAGCGAGGACACAACGGAACACAGAGTGGGACACAGTGATGACACAGCGGGACACAGCGGGACACAGCCGGGTCCCAGCAGTGGACACAGCGGGACACAGCGGGGGACACATCGGGACACAGCGGGGGACACATGGAGGACTCAGCGGGACAAAGCGGGGACAAAGCGGCGACTCACCGGGGGACACAGCCGGGGAAAAAGCGGGACACCACAGAACACAGTGGGAAACAGCGGGACACAGCGGGGAAACTGCGGGGACACAGGGAGACAAAGCGTGGGACACATAGGGACACAGCGGGGGACACAGTGGGGGACACAGCGGGACACAGCGGGACACAGCGGGACACAGCAGGGGGACACAGCGAGGACACCACGGAACACAGCGGGACACAGCGGGAAACAGAGGGGAACCTGCGGGGACACAGTGGTACACAGTGGGGGACACAGTGGGAAACAGCGGGGGACACAGCGGGACACAGTGGGGGACAAAGCCAGGACACAGCGGGACACAACGGGACACAGCAGGGGGACACAGCGAGGACACCATGGAACACAGCAGGACACAGCGGGAAATAGAGGGGAACTTGCGGGGACACAGTGGTACACAGTGTGGGACACAGTGGGAAACAGCGGGGGACACAGCGGGACACAGTGGGGGACAGAGCGTGGGACACAGCGAGACACAGCGGGGACAGAACTGGACACAGCGAGGTACACAGAGAGACACAGCTGGGACACAGCGGGGAAACAGCGTGACACAGCAGGACACAGCTGGAAACAGCGGGGGACACAGCGAGGACACAGCGGCACACATCGGGGGACACAGCAAGGACACAGTGGGACACAGCGGGGGACACAGCAAGACATAGCGGGGGACACAGCGGGGGACACAGAGGGGCACAACGGGACTCAGTGGGGGACACAGCAGTACACAGCGGGACACAGCGGGGACACAGCACGGACACAGCGGGGGACACAGGGATGACACAGCGGGTCCCAGCGGGACCCAGCATCGATACAGCAGGGACACAGCGGGACACAGAGGGTAAAAAAGTGAGGACACAGAGGAACACAGCGGGGATACAGCCGTAGACACAGCGGGACACAGTGGCGGACACAGCGGGACACAGCGGGGAACACAGCGAGGACACAGCGGGACCCTGCGCGACACAGCGTCGATACAGCGGGGACAGAGCGTTACACAGCGAGGTACACAGCTGTGAACACAGCGGGACACAGCGCGACACAGTGGGACACAGCAGGCACAAAGCTTGAGACACAGCGGGGTACAGAGCGGGAGACAGCGGGGGACACAGCGAGGACACAGCGGGACACAGCGCTGACACTGCGGGGGACACAGCGGTACACAGCGGGGAACACAGCGGGGGACACAGCGGGACACAGCGGGACACAGCGGGGGACACAGGGAGGACACAGCGGGACACAGCGGGGGACACAGCGA
>NW_012293947.1:0-6179 GCF_000151885.1 Dipodomys ordii | reverse complement strand
AGGAGAAGCAGAAGCATAAGAATCCGAAAGAAAGCAGAACCTGAAGCAGAAGGAGATGCAGGAGAAGCAGAAGAAGCAGAATCTGGAGAAGCAGAATGAGAAGCAGAAGGAGAAGCAGAAGCAGAAAAAGAAACAAAAGCAGAAGGAGAAGCAGAAGAAACAGAAGAAGTAGAAGCACTAGCAGTTGTAGCAGAAGCAGAAGGAAAAGCAGAAGAACAAGAAGGAGAAGGAGAAAGAGAAGGAGAAGCAGAAGGAGAAGCAGAAAGAGAAGCAGGTAAAGCAGAATAAGAAGAAGCAGAATGAGAATCAGAAGGAGAAGTAGAAGAAGGAGAAGGAGAAGCAGAAGAAGATGCAGAAGGAGAAGCAGGAGAAGCAGAAGAAGCAGCAGCAGAAGGAGAAAGACAAGCAGAAGAAGCAGAAGCAAAAGGAGAAGCAAAAGAAGGAGAAGGAGAAGCAGAAGCAGAATAAGGACAAGCACAAGCAGAAGGAGATAAAGAAGGAGAAGCAGGAGAAGCAGAATCTGAACTAGAAGAAAGAGAAAAAGCAGAAGAAGCAGAAGAGGAAGCAGCAGGAGAAGTAGAAGCAGAAGATGGAGAATGAGAAAGAGCAGGATTTGGAGTAGAAGAAACAGAAGGATAAGCAGAAGCAGAAAGAGAAGGAGAAGGAGAAGCAGGAGAAGCAGAAGCCGGAGAAGCAGAAGCAGAATGAAAAGCAGAAGAAGGAGAAATTGAAACAGAAGAAGATGCAGAAAGAGAAGCAGAAGCAGAAGCAGAAGGAGAAGCAGAAGAAGGAGGAGAAGGAGAAGCAGAAGGCAAATCATAAAGAAAAACAGAAGGAGAAGAAGGAGAAGCAGAAGCGGGAGAAGTAGAAGGAGAAGAAATAGAAGAAGGAGAAGAAGCAGAAGCAGAAGGAGAAGCAGAAACATAAGGAGATGCAGAAATAGAAGCAGAAGAAGCCGAAGAAGCAGAAGAAGAACCTGAAGCCGAAGGAGAAGCAGAAGAAGCAGAATCTGGAGAAGAAGAAGGAGAACCAGAAGGAGAAGCAGAAGCAGAGAGAGAAGCAAAAGCAGAAGGAGAAGCAGAAGAAACAGAAGAAGCAGAAGGAGAAGCAGAAGCAGAAAGATTAGCAAAAGCAGAAGGAGAAGCAGAAGGAGAAGCAGAAGAAACAGAAGAAGCAGAGGCAGTAGCAGAAGAAGCAGAAGATGCAGAAGCAGAAGGAGAAGCAGAAGGAAAAGCAGAAGAACGAGAAGGAGAAGGAGAAACAGAAGGAGAAGCAGAAAGAGAAGCAGAAGAAGGAGCAGGAGAAGGAAAAGCAGCAGGAGAAGCAGAAAGAGCAGCATAAGGAGAAGCAGGAGATGCAGAAACAGGAGAAGCATAAGCAGAACAAACAGGAGAAGGACAAGAAGCAGAAGCAGAAGGAGAAGCAGAAACAGAAGGAGAAGCAGAAAGAGAAGGAGGGGAAGCAGAAGAAGCAGAAGCAGGAGAAGCAGAAGCATAAGAATCCGAAGAAGCAGAAGCAGAGCCTGAAGCAGAAGGAGAAGCAGGAGAAGCAGAAGAAGCAGAATCTGGAGAAGCAGAAGGAGAATCAGAAGCAGAAAGAGAATCAAAAGCAGAAGGAGCAGCAGAAGAAACAGAAGAAGTAGAAGCAGTACCAGTAGCAGAACGAGAAGCAGAAGGAAAAGCAGAAGAACAAGAAGGAGAAGGAGAAACAGAAGGAGAAGCAGTAGGAGAAGAAGAAGGAGAAGCAGAAGAATGAGAAGGAGAAGCAGAAGCAGAAGAAGATGCAGAAGGAGAAGGAGAAGAAGGAGAAGCAGAAGAAGAAGCTGGAAAAGCAGAAGAAACAGAAGCAAAAGGAGAAGCAAAAGATGGAGAAGGAGAAGCAGAGGCAGAAGAAGAATCATAAGGACAAGCACAAGCAGAAGGAGATGCAGAAGTAGAAGCAGGAGAAGCAGAAGAAGCAGAAGATGAAGGAGAAGCAGAAGTAGGAGAAGGAGAAGGAGGAGAAGCAGAAGCAGAAGGAGAAGTAGAAGCAAAATGAGAAGCAGAAAGAGAAGCAGGAGAAGGACAAGAAGCAGAAGCAGGAGAAGCCGAAAGAGAAGAAGCAGAATCAGAAGCAGAAGTAGAAGCAGAAGTAGAAGCAGAAGCAGCAGAAGAAGTAGAACCAGAGATTCAGGCAGGAGAAACAGAAGAAGCAGAAACAGAAGGAAAAGGAGAAGCAAAAAGAGAAGCAGTAGGAGAAGTAGAAGAAGCAGCAGAAAGAGAAGCAGCAGAAGAAGCAGAAAAACAAGCAGGAGAAGCGGAAGCACAAAGAGAAGTAGAAGCAGAAGAAGCAGAAGCAGAAGAAGAAGCAGTAGAAGCACAAGAAGCAGAAGCAGGAGAAGCAGAAGCAGAAGATAAAGAAGAAGCATAAGAAGCAGAAGCAGAGGGAGAAACAGAAGAAGGAGAAAGAGCAGCAGAAGGTGAAGCAGAAGGAGATGCAGAAGCAGAAAGAGAAGCAGAAACAGAAGGAGAAGAAGAAGGAGAAGTTGGAGAATCAGAAGAAGCAGAAGCAGAAAGAGAAGGAGAAGAAAGAGAAGGAGAAGCAGAAGGAGAAGGACAAGAAGGAGAAGCAGAAGAAGCAGAAGCGGGAGGAGCAGAAGAAGAAGAAGAAGAAGAAGAAGAAGAAGAAGAAGAAGAAGAAGAAGAAGAAGAAGAAACAGAAGAAAGAGAAGGAGCAGAAGGAGCAGAAGGAGAAGCAGAAGCAGAAGGAGAAGCAAAAGAGAAACAGAAGAAGCTGAAGAAGCAGTAGCAGGAGAAGCAGAAGCAGAAGAAACAGAAGAAGCCCAAGAAGCAGCAGGAGAACCTGAAGCAGAAGGAGAAGCAGAAGCAGCAGAAGCTGGAAAAGTAGAAGCAGAAGAAACAGAACAAGCAGAAGAAGCAGAAGAAGAACGAGAAGCAGAAGAAGAACAAGAAGAAAGAGAAGGATTAGGAGTAGGAGAAACAGAAGGATAAGCAGAAGCAGAAAGAGAAGGAGAATGAGAAGGAGAAGCAGGAGAAGCAGAAGAAGCAGAAGCAGGAGAAGCAGAAGCAGAATGAAAAGCAGAAGAAGGAGAAATTGAAACAGAAGAAGATGCAGAAGGAGAAGCAGAAGCAGTAGTAGAAGCAGAAGAAGGAGAAGCAGAAGGAGAAGCATAAAGAGAAACAGAAGGAGAAGCAGAAGCAGGAGAAGCAGAATCAGAAGAAATAGAAGAAGGAGGAAAAAGCAGAAGCAGAAAGAGAAGCAGAAACAGAAGGAGAAGCAGAAATTGAAGCAGAAGAAGCCGAAGAAGCAAAAGCAGAACCTAAAGCAGAAGGAGAAGCAGGAGAAGCAGAAGAAGCAGAATCTGGAGAAGAAGAAGGAGAACCACAAGGAGAAGCAGAAGCAGAAAGAGAAGCAAAAGCAGAAGGAGAAGCAGAAGAAACAGAAGAAGCAGAATCAGTAGCAGAAGAAGCTGAAGATGCAGAAGCAGAAAGAGAAGCAGAAGGAATAGCAGAAGAACGAGAAGGAGAAATAGAAGGAGAAGCAGGAAAAGCAGACGAAACAGAAGCAGACGGAGAAGCAGAAGAAGGAGAAGGAGAAGCCGGAGCAGAAGAAGCAGCAGGAGGAAAAGCACAAGCAGAAGGAGATGCAGAAGGAGAAGCAGGAAATGCAGAAGACGCAGAAACAGAAGGAGAAGAAGAAGGAGAAGAATCAGAATCAGAAGAAGCAGAAGCAGAAATAGAAAGAGAAGCCGACGAAGAGAAGCTGAACGAGAAGCAGGAGAAGCAGAAGAAGCACAAGCGGGAGAAGCAGAAGAAGAAGAAACAGAAGAAGGAGAAGGAGCAGAAGCAGAAGGAGAAGCAGAAGGAGAAGCAGAAAGAGAAGCAGGAAAAGCAGAAGAAGCAGAAGCAGGAGAAGCAGAAGGAGAAGAAACAGGAGAAGGACAAGAAGCAGAAAGAGAAGCAGTAGAAGCAGAAGAGGCAGGAAAAGCAGAAGCAGAAGAAAGAGAAGAAGAAGAAGACGAAGAAGAAGAAGAACCAGCAGCATAAGGAGAAGCATAAGGAGAAGCATAAGGAGAAGTATAAGGAGAAGCAGTAGAAGGAGAAGAAGCAGAAGCAGGAGAAGCTGAAGCAGAAGAAAAAGAATAAGCAAAAGAAGCAGAAGCAGAAGCAGTGAGAGAAGCAGAAGAAGGAGAAGGAGAAGGAGCAGCAGAAGGAGAAGCAGAATTAGAAAGAGAAGCAGAAACAGAAGGAGAACAAGAAGGAGAAGCAGGAGAATCAGAAGAAGCAGAAAGAGAAGGAGAAGAAGGAGAAGCAGAAGTAGAATCCGAAGAAACAGAAGAAGAAGAAGCAGAAGAAACAGAAGCAAAAGAAACAGAAGAAGGAGAAGAGCAGAAGCAGAAGCAGAAGGAGAAGCAGAAGCAGAAGGAGAAGCAGAAAGAGAAGCAGGAGAACCATAAGAAGCAGGAGAAGCAGAAGCAGAAGAAACAGGAGAAGCCGAAGAAGCAGAAGCAGAATCTGAAGCAGAAGGAGAAACAGAAGAAGCACAATCTGAAGCAGAAGCAGAAGAAACAGAAATAGTAGAATAAGCAGAAGCAGAAGCACCAGGACAAGCAGAAGAACAAGAAGGAGAAGGCGAAAGAGAAGGATTAGGAGTAGGAGAAGCAAAAGGATAAGCAGAAGCAGAAAGAGACGCAGAAGGAGAAGCAGCACGAGAAGTAGGAGAAGCAGGAGAAGCAGAAGCAAGAGAAGCAGAAGAAACAGAAGACGCAGAAGCAGAATGAGAAGCAGAAGGAGAAATTGAAGCAGAAGGAGAAGGAGAAGCAGAAGGAGAAGCTGAAGAAGGAGAAGGAGAAGCAGAAAGAGAAGCAGAAAGAGAAGCACAACGAGAAGCAGGAGAAGCAGAAGCAGAAGAAGCAGAAGCAGAAGAAACATAAGAAGGAGAAGAAGCAGAAGCAGAAGCAGAAACAGAAGGAAAAGCAGAAATAGAAGCAGGAGCAGCAGAAGAAGCAGCAGCAGGAGAAGCAGAAGCAGGAGGAGCCGAAGAAGCAGAAGCAGAACCTGAAGCATAAGGAGATACAGGACAAGCAGAAGAAGCAGAATCTGGAGAAGCAGAAGGAGAAGCAGAAGCAGAAAGAGCAGCAAAAGTAGAAGGAGAAGCATAAGGAGAAGCAGAAGAAACAGAAGAAGTAGAGGCAGTAGCAGAAGATGTAGAAGCAGAAGGAGAAGCAGAAGGAAAAGCAGAAGAATGAGAAGGAGAAGGAGAAACAGAATGAGAAGCAGAAAGAGAAGCAGAAGAAGGAGCAGGAGAAGGAAAAGCAGCAGGAGAAGCGGAAGGAGAAGCAGGAGATGCAGAAACAGGAGAAGCAGAAGCAGAAGAAACAGGAGAAGGACAAGAAGCAGAAGCAGAAGGAGAAGCAGAAACAGAAGGAGAAGCAGAAAGAGAAGGAGGGAAAGCAGAAGAAGCAGAAGCAGGAGAAGCAGAAGCATAAGAATGCGAAGACGCAGAAGCAGAACCTGAAGCAGAAGGAGAAGCAGGAGAAGCAGAAGAAGCAGAATCTGGAGAAGCAGAATGAGAAGCAGAAGGAGAAGCAGAAGCAGAAAGAGAATCCAAAGCAGAAGGACAAGCAGAAGAAACAGAAGAAGTAGAAGCAGTAGCAGGTGTAGCAGAAGCAGAAGGAAAAGCAGAAAAACAGGAAGGAGAAGGAGAAACAGAAGGAGAAGTAGAAGGAGAAGCAGAAAGAAAAGCAGGTAAAGCAGAAGAAGAAGAAGCAGAAGGAGAATCAGAAGGAGAAGCAGAAGAAGGAGAAGGAGAAACAGAAGCAGAAGAAGATGCAGAAGGAGAAGCAGGAGAAGCATAAGAAGCAGAAGCAGAAGGAGAAGCAGGAGAAGCAGAAGAAGCAGAATCTGGAGAAGCAGAAGGAGAAGCAGAAGCAGAAAGAGAAGCAAAAGCAGAAGGAGAAGCATAAGGAGAAGCAGAAGAAACAGAAGAAGTAGAGGCAGTAGCAGAAGATGTAGAAGCAGAAGGAGAAGCAGAAGGAAAAGCAGAAGAACTAGAAGGAGAAGGAGGAGGAGAAACAGAATGAGAAGCAGAAAGAGAAGCAGAAGAAGGAGCAGGAGAAGGAAAAGCAGCAGGAGAAGCAGAAGGAGAAGCAGGAGATGCAGAAACAGGAGAAGCAGAAG
>NW_012293946.1:0-6181 GCF_000151885.1 Dipodomys ordii | reverse complement strand
CAGAAGGAGAATTGAGCAGAAGCAGAAGCAGAAGGAGAAGCAGAAGCATGATGAAGAAGCAGAAGAAGGAGAAGGACAAGGAGAAGGAGAAAGAGAAGCAGAAAGAGAAGCAGAACGAGAAGCAGGAGAAGAAGAAGCTGGAGAAGCCGAAGCAGAAGAAACAGAAGAAGGGGAAGAAGCAGAAGGAGAAGGAGAAGCAGAAACAGAAAGAAAAGCAGAAAGAGAAGCAGGAGAAGCAGAAGAAGCAGCAGCAGGAGAAGCAGAAGCAGAAGAAGCCGAAAAAGCAAAAGCAGAACCTGAAGCAGAAGGAGAAGCAGGAGAAGCAGAAAAAGCAGAATCTGGAGAAGCAGAAGGAGAAGCAGAAGCAGAAAGAGAAGCAAAAGCAGAAGGAGAAGCAGAAGAAACAGAAGAAGCAGAGGCAGTAGCAGAAGAAGCAGAAGATTCAGAAGCAGAAGGAGAAGAAGAAGGAAAAGCAGAAGAACTAGAAGGAGAAGGAGAAGGAGAAACAGGAGTAGAAGCAGAAAGAGAAGCAGAAGAAGGAGCAGTAGAAGGAAAAGCGGCAGGAGAAACAGAAAGAGCAGCAGAAGGAGAAGCAGGAAATGCAGAAACAGGAGAAGAACAAGCAGAAGAAACAGGAGAAGGACAAGAAGCAGAAGCAGAAGGAGAAGCAGAAAGAGAAGGAGGGGAAGCAGAAGAAGCAGAAGCAGGAGAAGCAGAAGTATAAGAATCCGAAGAAGCAGAAGCAGAACCTGAAGCAGAAGGAGAAGCAGGAGAAGCAGAAGAAGCAGAATCTTTAGAAGCAGAATGAGAAGCAGAAGGAGAAGCAGAAGCAGAAAGAGAATCAAAAGCAGAAGGAGAAGCAGAAGAAACAGAAGAAGTAGAAGCAGTAGCAGTTGTAGCAGAAGCAGTAGGAAAAGCAGAAGGAAAAGCAGAAGAACAAGAAGGAGAAGGAGAAACAGAAGGAGAAACAGAAGGAGAAGCAGAAAGAGAAGCAGGTAAAGCAGAAGAAGAAGAAGCAGAAGGAGAATCAGAAGGAGAAACAGAAGGAGAAGCAGAAGAAGGAGAAGGAGAAGCAGAAGCAGAAGAAGATGCAGAAGGAGAAGCAGAAGAAGCAGAAGCAGAAGGAGAAGCAGGAAAAGCAGAAGAAGCAGAAACAAAAGGTGAAGCAAAAGAAGGAGAAGGAGAAGCAGAGGCAGAAGAAGAAGCATAACGACAAGCACAAGCAGAAGGAGATGCAGAAGGAGAAGCAGGAGAAGCAGAAGAAGCAGAAGCTGAAAGAGAAGCAGAAGTAGGAGAAGGAGAAGGAGGAGAAGCAGAAGCAGAAGGAGAAGCAGAAGCAGAATGAGAAGCAGAAAGAGAAGCAGGAGGAGGACAAGAATCAGGAGAAGCCGAAAGAGAAGAAGCATTAACAGAAGCAGAAGGAGAAGCAGCAGAAGAAGTAGAACCAGAAATTCAGGCAGGAGAAACAGAAGAAGCAGAAGCAGAAGGAGAAGCAAAAAGTGAAGCAGAAGGAGAAGTAGAAAAAGCAGCAGAAGAAGCAGAAAAACAAGTAGGAGAAGCAGAAGCAGAAAGAGAAGTAGAAGCAGAAATAGCAGAAGAAGCAGAAGAAGAAGCAGTAGAAGCGTAAGAAGCAGAAGCAGGAGAAGCAGAACCAGAAGAAAAAGAAGAAGCATAAGAAGCAGAAGCAGAGGGAGAAACAGAAGACGGAGAAGGAGCAGCAGAAGGTGAAGCAGAAGGAGATGCAGAAGCAGAAAGAGAAGTAGAAATAGAAGGAGAAGAAGAAGGAGAAGTTGGAGAATCAGAATAAGCAGAAGCAGAAAGAGAAGCAGAAGAAGGAGAAGGAGAAGCAGAAGGAGAAGGACAAGCAGGAGAAGCAGAAGAAGCAGAAGCGGGAGAAGCAGAAGAAGAAGAAGAAGAAGAAGAAACAGAAGAAGGAGAAGGAGCAGAAGGAGAAGCAGAACCAGAAGGAGAACCAGAAAGAGAAGCAGAAGAAGCAGAAGACGCAGTAGCAGGAGAAGCAGAAGCAGAAGAAACAGGAGAAGCCCAAGAATCATAAGGAGAACCTGAAGCAGAAGGAGAAGCAGAAGCAGCAGAAGCTGGAAAAGCAGAAGCAGAAGAAATCGAACAAGCAGAAGAAGTAGAAGCAGAACGAGAAGCAGAAGAAGAAGGAGAAAGAGAAGGATTAGGAGTAGGAGGAGCAGAAGCAGAATAAGAAGCAGAAAGAGAAGCAGAAGGAGAAGCAGAAGGAGAAACAGAAGAAGAAGAAGCAGGAGAAGCAGAAGCAGAATGAGAAGCACAAGAAGGAAAAATTGAAGGAGAAGGAGAAGGAGACGGAGAAGCAGAAGGAGAAGTAGGAGAAGCAGAAGAAGAAGAAGCAGGAGAAGCAGAAACAGAAGAAACAGAAGGAGAAGAGCAGAAGCAGAAGGAGAAGCAGAAGGAGAAGCAGAAGAAGCAGAAGCTGAAGCAGAAGAAGAAGAAACAGAAAAAGCAGAAGAAGCAGAAGAAGAAGCAGCAGGAGAAGCAGAAGAAGAAGACGAAGAAGGAGAAGGAGAAGGAGAAAGAGAAGGATTAGGAGTAGGAGAAACAGAAGGATAAGCAGAAGCAGAAAGAGAAGGAGAAGGAGAAGGAGAAGCAGGAGAAGCAGAAGAAGCAGAAGCAGGAGAAGCAGAAGCAGAATGAAAAGCAGAAGAAGGAGAAATTGAAACAGAAGAAGATGCAGAAGGAGAAGCAGAAGCAGAAGTAGAAGCAGAAGAAAGAGAAGCAGAAGGAGAAGCATAAAGAGAAACAGAAGGAGAAGCAGGAGAACAGAAGCAGGAGAAGCAGAATCAAAAGAAATAGAAGAAGGATAAAAAGCAGAAGTAGAAAAAGAAGCAGAAACAGAAGGAGAAGCAGAAATAGAAGCAGAAGAAGCTGAAGAAGCCGAAGCAGAACCTGAAGCAGAAGGAGAAGCAGGAGAAGCAGAAGAAGCAGAATCTGGAGAAGAAGGAGAACCAGAAGGAGAAGCAGAAGCAGAAAGAGAAGCAAAAGCAGGAGAAGCAGAAAGAGAAGCAGTAGAAATAGAAGAAGCAGAAGCAGAAGCAGTAACAGAAGAAGCTGAAGATGCAGAAGCAGATAGAGAACCAGCAGGAATAGCAGAATAACGAGAAGGAGAAACAGAAGGAAAAGAAGAATGAGAAGCAGAAGGAGAAGCAGGAAAAACAGAAGAAGCAGAAACAGACGGAGAAGCAGAAGAAGGAGAAGCAGAAGCAGAAGGAAAAGCACAAGCAGAAGGAGATGCAGAAGGAGTAGCAGGAGAAGCAGAAGAAGCAGAAGCAGAAGGAGAAGCAGAAGGAGAAGAAGGAGAAGAAGCAGATTTAGAAGAAGCAGAAGGAGAAGTAGAAAGAGAAGCCGACGAAGAGAAGCAGAACGAGAAGCAAGAGAAGCAGAAGAAGCAGAGCGTGAGAAGCAGAAGCAAAAGAAACAGAAGAAATAGAAGGAGCAGAAGCAGAAGGAGAAGCAGAAGCAGAAGGAGAAGCAGAGAGAGAAGCAGGAGAAGCAGAAGAAGCAGGAGAAGCAGAAGCAGAAGAAACAGGAGAAGCCGAAGAAGCAGAAGCAGAATCTGAAGCAGAAGGAGAAACAGAAGAAGCACAATCTGAAGCAGAAGCAGAAGAAACAGAAATAGTAGAATAAGCAGAAGCAGAAGCAGCAGGAGAAGCAGAAGAAGAAGATGGAGAAGGCGAAAGAGGAAGATTAGGAGTAGGAGAAGCAAAAGGATAAGCAGAAGCAGAAAGGGACGCAGAAGGAGAAACAGCAAGAGAAGTAGGAGAAGCGGAGAAGCAGTAGAAGCAGAAGCAGGAGAAGCAAAAGAAACAGAAGACGCAGAAGAAGAATGAGAAGCAGAAGGAGAAATTGAAGCAGAAGCAGAAGGAGAAACAGAAGCAGAAGGAGAAGCAGAAGGAGGAGAAGGGGAAGGAGAAGCAAGAAGAGAAGCCGAACGAGAAGCAGGAGAAGCAGAAGCAGGAGAAGCAGAAACAGAAGAAACAGAAGAAGAAGAAACAGAAGGAGAAGCAGAAACAGAAGGAAAAGCAGAAAGAGAAGCAGGAGAAGCAGAAGAAGCAGTAGCAGGAGAAGCAGAAGCAGAAGAAGCAGAAGCAGAACCTGAAGCAGAAGGAGAAGCAGGAGAAGCAGAATCTGGAGAAGCAGAAGGAGAAGCAGAAGCAGAAAGAGAAGCAAAAGCATAAGGAGAAGCAGAACTAGAAGCAGAAGAAACAGAAGAAGCAGAGGCAGTAGCAGAAGAAGCAGAAGATGCAGAAGCAGAAGGAGAAGCAGAAGGAAAAGCAGAAGAACGAGAAGGTGAAGGAGAAGGGGAAACAGAAGGAGAAGCAGAAAGAGAAGCAGAAGAAGAAGCAGGAGAAGGAAAAGCAGCAGGAGAAGCAGAAAGAGCAGCAGAAGGAGGAGCAGGAGATGCAGAAACAGGAGAAGCCTAAGCAGAACAAACAGGAGAAGGACAAGAAGCAGAAGGAGAAGCAGATACAGAAGGAGAAGCAGAAAGAGAAGGAGGGGAAGCAGAAGAAGCTGAAGCAGGAGAAGCAGAAGCATAAGAATCCGAAGAAGCAGAAGGAGAACCTGAAGCAGAAGGAGAAGCAGGAGAAGCAGAAGAAGCAGAATCTGGAGAAGCAGAAGGAGAAGCAGAAGGAGAAGGAGAAGCAGAAAGAGAATCAAAAGCAGAAGGAGAAGCAGAAGAAACAGAAGAAGTAGAAGCAGTAGCAGTTGTAGCAGAAGCAGAACGAGAAGCAGAAGGAAAAGCAGAAGAACAAGAAGGAGAAGGAGAAACAAAAGGAGAAGCAGTAGGAGAATAAGAAGGAGAAGCAGAAGAAGGAGAAGCAGAAGCAGAAGAAGATGCAGAAGGAGAAGCAGAAGAAGCAGAAGATGAAGGAGAAGCAGAAGTAGGAGAAGGAGAAGGAGGAGAAGCAGAAGCAGAAGGAGAAGCAGAAGCAGAAGGAGAAGGAGAAGCAGAAAGAGAAGCAGGAGAAGCACAAGAAGCAGAAGCAGGAGAGGCCGAAAGAGAAGAAGCAGAAGAAGCAGAATCAGAATCAGAAGTAGAAGCAGAAGCAGAAGGAGAAGCAGCAGAAGAAGTAGAATCAGAAATTCAGGCAAGAGAAACAGAAGAAGCAGAAGCAGAAGGCGAAGCAAAAAGAGAAGGAGAAGGAGAAGTAGAAGAAGCAGTAGAAGGAGAAGCAGCAGAAGAAGCAGAAAAACAAGCAGGAGAAGCAGAAGCACAAAGAGAAGTAGAAGCAGAAGAAGCTGAAAGAGAAGAAGAAGCAGTAGAAGCATAAGAAGCAGAAGCAGGAGAAGCAGAAGCTGAAGATAAAGAAGAAGCATAAGAAGCAGAAGCAGAGGGAGAAACAGAGAAAGTCAGCAGAAGGTGTAGCAGATGGAGATGCAGAAGCAGAAAGAGAAGCAGAAACAGAAGGAGAAGAAGAAGGAGAAGTTGGAGAAGCAGAAGAAGCAGAAGCAGAAGCAGAAAGAGAAGGAGAAGAAGGAGAAGGAGAAGCAGAAGGAGAAGGACAAGCAGGAGAAGCAGAAGAAGCAGAAGCGGGAGGAACAGAAGAAGAAGAAGAAGAAACAGAAGAAAGAGAAGGAGGAGAAGGAGAAGCAGAAGCAGGAGAAGCAAAAGAGAAGCAGAAGAAGCTGAAGAAGCAGTAGCAGGAGAAGCAGAAGCAGAAGAAACAGAAGAAGCCCAAGAAGCAGAAGGAGAACCTGAAGCAGAAGGAGAAGCAGAAGCAGCAGAAGCTGGAAAAGTAGAAGCAGAAGAAACAGAAGAAGCAGAAGAAGAACGAGAAGCAGAAGAAGAACAAGGAGAAAGAGAAGGATTAGGAGTAGGAGAAACAGAAGGGTAAGCAGAAGCAGAAAGAGAAGGAGAATGAGAAGGAGAAGCAGGAGAAGCAGAAGAAGCAGAAGCAGGAGAAGCAGAAGCAGAATGAAAAGCAGAAGAAGGAGAAATTGAAACAGAAGAAGATGCAGAAGGAGAAGCAGAAGCAGTAGTAGAAGCAGAAGAAGGAGAAGCAGCAGGAGAAGCATAAAGAGAAACAGAAGGAGAAGCAGGAGAAGCAGAAGCAGGAGAAGCAGATCAGAGAATAGAGAAGGAGAAAAGCAGAAGCAGAAAGAGAAGCAGAAACAGAAGGAGAAGCAAAATAGAAGC
>NW_012293945.1:0-6182 GCF_000151885.1 Dipodomys ordii | reverse complement strand
GTACCCGCTGTGTCCCGTTGTGTCCCCAGCTGTGTACCCCGCTGTGTCCCGCTGTGTCCCCACCATTATCGACGCTGTGTCCCGCTGTGTCCCGCTGTGTCCTCGCTGTGTCCCCCGCTGTGTCCCGCTGTGTCCTCGCTGTGTCCCCCGCTGTGTCCCTTTGTGTCCCCAGCTGTGTAGCCCGCTGTGTTCTGCTGTGTCCTCGCTGTATCGACGCTGTGTCCTGCTGGGTCCCGCTGGGTCCTCGCTGTGTTCCCCGTTGTGTCCCGCTGTGTCCCCTGCTGTGTCCCCGCTGTGTCCCTGCTGTGTCCCTGCTGTGTCGCCGCTGTGTCCCGCTGTGTCCTGCTGTGACCTCGCTGTGTCCCACGCTGTGTTCCGCTGTGTCCCCCGCTGTGTCCCGGTGTGTCCCGCTGTGTCCCCACTGTGTCCCGCTGTGTCCCCCGCTGTGTCCCGCTGTGTCCCGCTGTGTCCCTGCTGTGACCCTCTCTGTCCCCGCTGTATTGACGCTGTGTCCCGGTGTGTCCCGCTGTGTCCGCGCTGTGTTTCCGGCTGTGTCCCGCTGTGTACCCCTCTGTGTCCCCCGCTGTGTCCTGCTGTGTCCCCTCTCTGTCCCCTAATGTCCCCCGATGTGTCCCCTGCTGTGTCTTGCTCGGTCGCCCGCTTTGTCCCGCTGTGCCCCTGCAGTGTCCCGCAGTGTCCTCGCTGTGTCCCCCTCTGTCTCCCGCTCTGTCCCACGCTGTGTCTCACGCTTTGTCCCCGATGTGTCCCACTGTGTTACGCTGTGTCCCGCTGTGACCCCACTGTGTCCCGTTGTGTCCACAGCTGTGTACCACGCTGTGTAACGCTGTGTCCCCGCTGTATCGACGCTGTGTCCCGCTGTGTCCCGCAGTGTCCCCCTGCTGTGTCCCCCGCTGTGTCCTCGCTGTGTTCCCCGCTGTGTCCCGCTGTGTCCTCGCTGTGTCCCCTGCTGTGTCCCGTTGTGTCCCCCGCTGTGTCCCTCTGTGTCCCGCTCTGTCCCTGTTGTGTCCCGCTGTGTCCTGCTGTGTCCTCGCTGTGTCCCCCGCTGTCTCCCTCTCTGTCCCCCGCTACGTCTCCCGATTTGTCCTCGCTGTGTCCCACTGTGTCCCGCTCTGCCCCAACTGTGTCCCGTTGTGTCCACAGATGTGAACCACGCTGTGTAACGCTGTATCCCCGCTGTATCGACGCTGTGTCCAGCTGGGTCCCGCTGTGTCCTCGCTGTGTTCCCCGCTGTGTCCCGCAGTGTCCCCCGTTGTGTCCCCCGCTGTTTCCTCGCTGTGTCCCCCACCGTGTCCCGCTATGTCCTCGCTGGGTCCTCCGCTGTGTCCCGCTGTGTCCCCCGCTGTGTCCCGCTGTGTCCTGCTCTGTCCCGCTCTGTGTCCCGCTGTGTCCCGCTCTGTCCCTGCTGTGTCTCGCTGTGTCTGCTGTGTCCTCGCTGTGTCCCCCTCTGTCTCTCGCTCTGTCCTCCGCTTTCGTCTCACGATTTGTCCTCGCTGTGTCCCACTGTGTCCCGCTGTGTCCCGCTGTGCCCCGACTGTGTCCCCTTGTGTCCACAGATTTGTACCACACTGTGTAACGCTGTATCCCCGCTGTATGGAAGCTGGGTCCCGCTGGGTCCCGCTGTGTCCTCGCCGTGTTCCCTGCTGTGTCCCGCTGTGTCCTGCTGTGTCCTCGCTGTGTCCCCCGCTGTCTCCTGCTCTGTCTCCCGCTACGTCTCACGATTTGTCCTCGCTGTGCCCCCACTTTGTCCCGTTGTGTCCACAGATGTGTACCACGCTGTGTAAGGCTGTATCCCAGCTGTATCGACACTGTGTCCCGCTGGGTCCCGCTGGGTCCCGCTGGGTCCTCGCTGGGTCCACCGCTGTGTCCCGCTGTTTCCACCGCTGTGTCCCGCTGTGTCCCCCGCTCTCTCCCCCTGTGTCCACCACTGTGTCCCGCTGTTTCCCCCGCTGTGTCCAGCTGTGTCCTCGCTGTGTCCCCCGCTGTCTCCCGCTCTGTCCCCCGCTGTGTCTCACGCTTTGTCCCCGCTGTGTCCCACTGTGTTCCGCTGTGTCCCGCTGTGCCCCCACTGTGTCCCGTTGTGTCCACAGCTGTGTACCACGCTGTGTAACGCTGTATCCCCGCTGTATCGATGCTGTGTCCCGCTGTGTCCCTCAGTGTCCCCCGCTGTGTCCCCCACTGTGTCCTCGCTATGTTCCCCGCTGTGTCCCGCTGTGTCCTCGCTGGGTCCCCTGCTGTGTCCCGCTGTGTACCCCGCTGTGTCCCGTTGTGTCCCGCTCTGTCCCTGCTGTGTCCCGCTGTGTCCTGCTGTGTCCTCGCTGTGTCCCCCGCTGTCTCCCGCTCTGTCCCCCGCTACGTCTCACGATTTGTCCTCGCTGTGTCCCACTGTGTCCCGCTGTGCCCCCACTGTGTCCCGTTGTGTCCACAGATGTGAACCACGCTTTGTAACGCTGTATCCCTGCTGTATCGACGCTGTGTCCCGCTGGGTCCCGCTGTGTCCTCGCTGTGTTCCCCGCTGTGTCCCGCAGTGTCCCCCGCTGTGTCCCCCGCTGTGTACCGCTGTGCCCCCACTGTGTCCCGCTGTGTCCTCGCTGGGTCCTCCGCTGTGTCCTGCTGTGTCCCCCGCTGTGTCCCGCTGTGTCCCGCTGTGTCCCGCTCTGTCCCTGCTGTGTCTCGCTGTGTACTGCTGGGTCCTCGCTGTGTCCCCCGCTGTCTCCCGCTCTGTCCCCCGCTGTGTCTCACGATTTGTCCTCGCTGTGTCCCACTGTGTCCCGCTCTGTCCCGCTGTGCCCCCACTGTGTCCCGTTGTGTCCACAGATGTGTACCACGTTGTGTAAGGCTGTATCCCAGCTGTATCGACGCTGTGTCCCGCTGGGTCCCGCTGGGTCCTCGCTGGGTCCACCGCTGTGTCCCGCTGTTTCCACCGCTGTGTCCCGCTGTGTCCCCCGCTGTCTCCCGCTCTGTCCCCCGCTGTGTCTCACACTATGTCCCCGCTGTGTCCCACTATGTTCCGCTGTGTCCCGCTGTGCCCCCACTGTGTCCCGTTGTGTCCACAGCTGTGTACCACGCTGTGTAACGCTGTGTCCCCGCAGTATCGACGCTGTGTCCCGCTGTGTCCCGCTGTGTCCTCGCTGTGCTCCCCACTGTGTCCCGCAGTGTCCTCGCTGGGTCCCCACTGTGTCCCGCTGTGTCCCTCGCTGTGTACTGCTGTGTCCCGCTGTGTCCTGCTGTGTCCTCGCTGTGTCCCCCGCTGTCTCCCGCTCTGTCCCCCCTTCGTCTCACGATTTGTCCTCGCTGTGTCCCACTGTGTCCCGCTGTGTCCCGCTGTGCCCCCACTGTGTCCCGTTGTGTCCACAGATGTGTACCACGCTGTGTAAGGCTGTATCCCAGCTGTATCGACACTGTGTCCCGCTGGGCCCCGCTGGGTCCTCGCTGGGTCCACCGCTGTGTCCCGCTGTTTCCACCGCTGTGTCCCGCTGTGTCCCCCGCTCTCTCCCCCTGTGTCCACTGCTGTGTCCCGCTGTTTCCCCCGCTGTGTCCCGCTGTGTCCTCGCTGTGTCCCCCGCTGTCTCCCGCTCTGTCCCCTGCTGTGTCTCACGCTTTGTCCCCGATGTGTCCCACTGTGTTCCGCTGTGTCCCGCTGTGCCCCCACTGTGTCCCGTTGTGTCCACAGCTGTGTACCACGCTGTGTAACGCTGTATCCCCGCTGTATCGACGCTGTGTCCCGCTGTGTCCCTCAGTGTCCCCCGCTGTGTCCCCAGCTGTGTCCTCGCTCTGTTCCCCGCTGTGTCCCGCTGTGTCCTCGCTGGGTCCCCCGCTGTGTCCCGCTTTGTCCCCCGCTGTGTCCCGCTGTGTCCTGCTCTGTCCCTGCTGTGTCCTGCTGTGTCCTCGCTGTGTCCCTCGCTGTCTCCCGCTCTGTCCCCCGCTACATCTCACGATTTGTCCTCGCTGTGTAACACTGTGTCCCGCTCTGCCCCCACTGTGTCCCGTTGTGTCCACAGATGTGAACCACGCTGTGTAACGCTGTATCCCCGCTGTATCGACGCTGTGTCCCGCTGGGTCCCGCTGGGTCCTCGCTGTGTTCCCCGCTGTGTCCCGCAGTGTCCCCCGCTGTGTCCCCCGCTTTGTCCTCGCTGTGTTCCACGGTGTGTCCCACTGTGTCCTCGCTGGGTCCCCCACTGTGTCCCGCTGTGTCCTTCGCTGTGTCCCGCTGTGTCCCGCTCTGTCCTTGCTGTGTCCCGCTGTGTCCTCGCTGTGTCCCCCGGTGTCTCCCGCTCTGTCCCCCGCTATGTCTCACGATTTGTCCTCGCTGTGTCCCACTGTGTCCTGCTGTGCCCCCACTGTGTCCCGTTGTGTCCACAGATGTGTACCACGCTGTGTAACGCTGTATCCCCGCTGTATCGACGCTGTGTCCCGCTGGGTCCTGCTGTGTCCTCACTGTGTTCCCCACTGTGTCCCGCTGTGTCCTCGCTGTGTCCCCTGCTGTGTCCCGCTGTGTCCTCGCTGGGTCCCCCGCTGTGTCCTGCTGTGTTCCGCTGTGTCCCGCTCTGTCCCTGCTGTGTCCCGCTGTGTCCTGCTGTGTCCTCGCTGTGTCCCCCGCTGTCTCCCGCTCTGTCGCCCGCTTTGTCTCACGATTTGTCCTCGCTGTGTCCCACTGTGTCCCGCTGTGTCCCGCTGTGCCCCCACTGTGTCCCGTTATGTCCACATATGTGTACCACGCTGTGTAACGCTGTATCCCCGCTGTATCGACGCTGTGTCCCGCTGTGTCCTCGCTGTGTTCCCCGCTGTGTCCCGCTGTGTCCCGCTCTGTCCCCGCTGTGTGCCGCTGTGCCCTGCTGTGTCCTCCCTGTGTCCCCCGCTGTCTCCCGATCTGTCCCCACGCTGTATCTCACGATTTGTCTTCGCTTTGTCCCACTGTGTCCCGCTGTGTCCCACTGTGCCCCCACTGTGTCCTCTTGTGTCCACAGATGTGTACCACACTGTGTAACGCTGTATCCCCGCTGTATCGATGCTGTGTCCCGCTGGGTCCTGCTGTGTCCTCGCTGTGTTCCCTGCTGTGTCCCGCTGTGTCCCCCGGTGTGTCCCCCGCTGTTTTCCTGTCTGTGTCCCCCACTTTGTCCTGCTGTGTCCTCGCTGGGCCTCCCGATGTTTCACGCTGGGTACCCCGCTGTGTCCCGCTGTGTCCCTTGCTGTGTACACTGCTTTGTCCCGCTGTGTTCCCCGCTGTGTCCTGCTGTGTCCCCCGCTGTGTCCTGCTGTGTCCTCGCTGTGTCGCGCTCTGTCTCCCCCTTGTCCCCGCTGTGTTCCGCGCTGTCCCGTGGTGTCCCGCTTTGTCCCCCGCTGTGTCCGCCGCTGAGTCCCCGCTGTGTCCCCGCTGTGTCCCGCTCTGTACTCCCTGTGTCCCCCGCTGTGTCCCGCTGTGTCCCCTGCTGTGTCCCGCTGTGTCTACTTCTGTGTTCCTGCTGTGTCCAGCTGTGTCCCGCTGTGTCCCCCTGTGTCCTCACTGTGTCCCACGCTGTGTTGCGCTGAGTACTTGCTGTGTCCCCCGATGTGTCCCGTTGTGTCCCCAGCCGTGTACCCCGCTGTGGCCCACTCTGACCCCGCTGTATCGACGCTGTGTCCCGCTGTGTCCCGCTGGGTCCTCCCTGTGTCCACCGCTGTGTCCCGCTGTGTCCCCGCTGTGTCCCGCTTTTTCCCCCACTGTGTCCCGCTGTGTCCTCGCTGTGTCCCCCACTGTGTCCCGCTGTGTCCCCCGCTGTGTCCTGATGTGTCCCGCTTTGTCCCGCTGTGTCCCTGATGTGACCCTCAGTGTCCCGGTGTGTCCCCGCTGTGGCCCCGCTGTGTCTGGCTGTGTATACCCCGCTTTGTCCAGCTATGTCCCCGCTGGGTCCCGCTGTGTCCTCGCTGTGGTCCCTGTTGTGTCCCGCTCTGTCCCCCGCTGTGTCCCCCGCTGTGTCCTGCTGTGTCCCATGCTGTGTCCCGATTTGTCCCGCTGTGTCCCTCACTGTGTCCCTGCTGTGTCCCAGCTGTGTCACACTGTGTCCCGCTGTGTCCCGGTTGTGTCCCACTGTGACCATGTTGATACGCGCTACGTCCTCCTATCAAGTTGATCAGATTACCCTCTGTACCCTGCTGTGTTGTCCTTTCGAGTCACAATAAGTCCC
>NW_012293944.1:0-3646 GCF_000151885.1 Dipodomys ordii | reverse complement strand
TGTGTATCGCTGTGTCCCCGCTGTCCCCCGCTGTGTCCCTGCTGTCACCAGGGGTGTCCCCGCTGTCCCCCGCTGTATCCCCCTCTGTGTCCCGCTGTGTCCCGTTTTGTCCTGCTGTGTCCTGCTGTGTCCCCCGCTGTGTCTAGCTGTGTCCCCCCTGTGTCCCCGCTGTGTCCCGCTTTGTCCCCGGGGGTGTCCCCCACTGTGTCCCGCTCTTTCATGCTGTGTCCAATGCTGTGTCACCGCTGTGTCCCACTGTGTCTCACTGTGTCCCGCTGTGTACCCCGCAGTGTCCTGCTGTGTCCCCTGATGTGTCCCGCTGTGTCCCGCTGTGTCCCCACTGAGTCCCGCTGTGTCCCTGCTGTGTCCCGCTGTGTCCCCGGCTGTGTCCCCGGCTGTTTCCGCTCTTTTCCGCTGTGTCCCCTGCTGTGTCCCCGCTGTGTCCCACTGTGTCCCGCTGTGTCCCCCCTGTGTCACCTGCTGGGTCCCGCTGTGTCCCCGGCTGTGTCCCCGGCTGTGTCCCCGCTGTGTCCCGCTGTGTCCCGCTGTGTCCTTGCTGTTTCCCCATTTGTGTCCCGCTGTGTCCTCGCTGGGTCACCCGCTGTGTCCCGTTGTGTCCCCATGTGTCACGCTGTGTCCTCTCATTCTGTGTCCCGCTGTGTCCTCGCTGTGTCCCACACTGTGTCCCCGCTGTGACCCGCTCCGTCCCTGCTGTGTCCCCGCTGTGTCCCCGCTGTGTCCCGCTGTGTCCCGCTGTGTCCCCGATGTCCACCGCTGTGTCCCGTTGTGTCCCCGCTGTCCGCATGTGTGTCCCCGCAGTCCCCCGCTGTGTGCCCTGCTTTGTCCCGCTGTGTCCTGCTGTGTCCCCGCTGTCCGCCGGCGTGTCACCGGTGTCCCCTGCTGTATCCCACGCTGTGTCCCGCTGTGTCCTCGCTGTGTCTCACTGTGTCCCTGCTGTGTCTCCGCTGTGTCCCGCTGTGTCCCTGGTGTGTCTTCGCTGTGTAACAGCTGAGTCCCTCTGTGTCCCCGCTGTGTCCCACTGTGTCCCCCGCTGTGTCCCCGCTGTGTCCCCGCTGTGTCCTCCTGTGTCCCTCTGTGTCCCCCGCTGTGTCACGCTGTGTCCTCGCTGTGTCCCCTGCTGTGTCCCACTGTGTCCTCGCTCTATCCCCCGCTGTGTCCCGCTTTGTCCCCCGCTGTGTCCCCCACTGTGTCCCGCTGTGTCCCCCGCTGTGTCCCGCTGTGTCCCGCTGTGTCCGCGCTGTCCGCGGGTGTTTCACCGCTGTCCCCCGCTGTAGCCCACGCTGTGTCCCGCTGTGTCCTCGCTGTGTCTCACTGTGTCCTTGCTGTGTCTCCGCTGTGTCCTGCTGTGTCCCTGGTGTGTCCTCGCTGTGTAACCGCTGAGTCCCGCTGTGTCCCCGCTGTGTCCCACTGTCTCCCCCGATGTGTCCCCGCTGTGTCCCCGCTGTGTGTCCTGTGTCCCGCTGTGTCCTTGCTGTGTCCTTCAGTATCCCGCTGTGTCCCCCGCTGTTTCCCCCACTATTTCCCCGCTGTGACCCGCTGTGTCCATGCTGTGTCCCCCGCTGTGTCCCGCTGTGTCCCGCTGTGTGTCCCGCTGTGTTCCCCGCTGTGTCCCTCTGTGTCCCACTGTGTCCCGCTGTGTCCCGCTGTGTGCCTGCTCTCCCCCGGTGTGTCCCCTGTCCTTCTGGGTCCCCGCTGTGGCCCGCTGTGTCCTGCTGTGTCCGCCTCTATGTCCCACGCTGTGTCCCGCTGTGTCCCCGATGTCCACCGCTGTGTCCCGTTGTGTCCCCGCTGTCCGCATGTGTGTCCCCGCAGTCCCCCGCTCTGTGTCCTGCTTTGTCCCGCTGTGTCCTGCTGTGTCCCCGCTGCCCGCCGGCGTGTCACCGGTGTCCCCTGCTGTATCCCACGCTGTGTCCCGCTGTGTCCTCGCTGTGTCTCACTGTGTCCCTGCTGTGTCTCCGCTGTGTCCCGCTGTGTCCCTGGTGTGTCTTCGCTGTGTAACAGCTGAGTCCCTCTGTGTCCCCGCTGTGTCGCACTGACTCCCCCGCTGTGTCCCCGCTGTGTCCCCGCTGTGTCCTCCTGTGTCCCTCTGTGTCCCCCGCTGTGTCAAGCTGTGTCCTCGCTGCGTCCCCCGCTGTGTCCCACTGTGTCCTCGCTCTATCCCCCGCTGTGTCCCGCTTTGTCCCCCGCTGTGTCCCCCACTGTGTCCCGCTGTGTCCCCCGCTGTGCCCCGCTGTGTCCCGCTGTGTCCGCGCTGTCCGCGGGTGTGTCACCGCTGTCCCCCGCTGTAGCCCACGCTGTGTCCCGCTGTGTCCTCGCTGTGTCTCACTGTGTCCTTGCTGTGTCTCCGCTGTGTCCTGCTGTGTCCCTAGTGTGTCCTCGCTGTGTAACCGCTGTGTCCCCGCTGTGTCCCCGCTGTGTCCTCCTCTGTCCCGCTGTGTCCTCGCTGTGTCCTTCTGTATCTCGCTGTGTCCCCCGCTGTGTCCCCCACTATTTCCCCGCTGTGACCCGCTGTGTCCATGCTGTGTCCCCCGCTGTGTCCCGATGTGTCCCGATGTGTCCTGCTGTGTCCCCGCTGTCGTCTGCTGTGTCCCTGCTGTGTCTGTGCTGTGTTCCACTCTCTCCCGCTGTGTGCAGCTCTGTGTCCCCCGCTGTGTTCCCCACTATTTCCCCGCTGTGACCCGCTGTGTCCATGCTGTGCCCCCACTGTGTCAGGCTGTGTCCTGCTGTGTGCCTGCTCTCCCCCGGTGTGTCCCCCGCTGTGTCCCGATGTGTCCTGCTGTGTCCCCGCTGTGGTCCGCTGTGTCCCTGCTGTGTCCGTGCTGTGTTCCACTCTCTTCCGCTGTGTGCACCTCTGTTTCCTCCGCTGTGTCCCCCGCTGTGTCCCGCTGTTTCCCACTGTGCCCCTGCTGTGTCCCCGCTGTGTCCCGCTGTGTACCACACTGTGTCCCACTGTGTCCCCCGCTGTGTCCCTGCTGTTTCCCTTTGTGTCCTGCTGTCTCGCTGTGTACCCTGCAGTGTCTTGCTGTGTCCCCCGATGTGTCTCGCCGTGTACCCCGCTGTGTCCCACTGTGTCCCGCTGTGTGCCCACTTTGTTCCCCTCTGTCTCCTGCTTAGTCCCCTGCTGTGTCCCTGCTGTGTCCCGCTGTGTCCCCGCTGTGTAACGCTGTGTCCCCCTTTGTGTCCCGCTGTGTCCCCCGCTGTGTCCCTGCTGTGTCCCTTTGTGTCCCGCTGTGTCCCGCTGTGTACCCCGCAGTGTCCTGCTTTGTCGCCAGATGTGTCCCGCTGTGTCCCGCTGTGTCCCCACTGTGTCCCACTGTGTCCACGCTGTGTCCCCTGCTGTGTCCCGCTGTGTCCCCGGCTGTGTTCCCCGCTGTGCCCTGCTCTTTCACGCTGTGTCCCGCTGTGTCCTCGGTGGGTCCCCCGCTGGGTCCCACTGTGTCCCCATGTGTCACGTTGTGTCCCGGCTGTGTCCCCGCTGTGTTCCGCTGTGTCCCTGGTGTGTCCTGGCTGTGTAAACTCTATGTCCGTCTGTGTCCCTGCTGTGTCACACTGTGTCCCTGCTGTGTCCTCCTGTGTCCCGCTGTGTCCTCGCTGTGTCCTTCTGTATCCCGCTGTGTCTGACAGC
>NW_012293943.1:0-2537 GCF_000151885.1 Dipodomys ordii | reverse complement strand
TCCCGCAGTGTTCCCCGCTCTGTCCCGCTGTGTCCCCGCTGTGTCGCGCTGTTGTCCCCCGCTATATCCTGCTCTGTCCCCCGCTGTGTCCCGCTGTTTTCCCCGCTGTGTCACCCGCTGTGTCCTTTGATGTGTCCCCAGTTGAGTCCCGCTGTGTCCCCCGCTGTGTCTCCCTGCTGTCCCCCGCTGTGTCCACACTGTGTCCTGCTGTGTCCCTGCTGTGTCCCCGCTGTGTCTCCCTGCTGTCCCCCGCTGTGTGCCCTGTGTGTCCCGCTGTGTCCCGCTGTGTCCTCGCTGTGTCCCCGCTGTTTCCCGCTGTGTCCTGCTGTGTCTGGCTGTGTCCCCGCTGTCCCCCGCTGTGTCCCCGCTGTCCCCCGCTGTGTCACCTGCTGTGTCCTCGCTGTGTCCAGCTGTGTCCCGTTTTGTCCCGCTGTGTCCCGCTGTGTCCCCGCTTTGCCCCCGCTTTGTCCCTGCTGTGTCCCGCTGTGTCCCGCTGAATCTACTGCTGTGTTCCCCGCTGTGTCCCGCTGTGTTCCGTTGTGTCCTTGCTGTGTCCCCGCTGTGTCCTGCTGTGTCCATCTGTGTCCCCGCTGTCCCCCACTGTGTCCCTTGCTGTGTCCCCCGCTGTGTCCTGCTGTGTCCCCGCTGGGTCCCGCTGGGTCCCGTTGTGTCCCCGCTGTGTTCCCGCTGAGTCCCCGTTGTGTCCCTGGTGTGTCCTCACTGTGTAACCGCTAAGCCCCTCTGTGTCCCCGCA
Organism: Dipodomys ordii; assembly: GCF_000151885.1. Classification (NCBI taxonomy): domain Eukaryota; kingdom Metazoa; phylum Chordata; class Mammalia; order Rodentia; family Heteromyidae; genus Dipodomys; species Dipodomys ordii. Next base: position 1,783 of record NW_012293943.1, on the reverse strand, counting down.
GTGTCCCACTGTGTCCCCCGTTGTTTCCCCGCTGTGTCCCCGCTGTGTCTTCCTGTGTCCCGCTGTGTCCTCGCTGTGTCCTTCTTTATCCGGCTGTGTCCCCCGCTGTGTCCCCCACTATTTCCCCTCTGTGACTTGCTGTGTCCATGCTGTGTCCCCCGCTGTGTCCTGCTGTGTCCTCGCTGTGTCTCACTGTGTCCCTGCTTTGTCTCCGCTGTGTCCCTGCTGTGTCCCCCGCTGTGTCCCGCTGTGTCCCACTGTGTCCCCCGCTGTGTCCCCGCTGTGTCCCCGCTGTTTCCTGATGTGTCCCCGCTGTGTCCCGCTGTGTCCCACTGTGTCCCCGCTGTGTCCCGATGTGTACCGTTGTGTCTGCCTCTGTGTACCCCGCTGTGTCCTGTTGTGTCCCCTGCTGTGTCCTGTTGTGTCCTCGCTGTGTCCCCCGCTGTTTCCCGCTGTTTCCCCCGCTGTGTCACCCTCTGTGTCCTTTGATGTGTCCCCAGCTGAGTCCCGCTGTGTCCCCCACTGTGTCCCCCGCTTTGTCCCCGCTGTGTCCCCGCTCTATCCCGCTGTTTCCCGCTGTGTCCCTCTGTGTCACCCCCTGTGTCCCCCTGTATCTCCGCTGTTTCCCTCTGTGACCCCCGCGCTGTCCTGCTGTGTCCCCGTTGTCCACCGGTGTGTACCCTCTGTCCCCTGCTGTGTCCCCGCTGTGTCCAGCTGTGTCCCGTTTTGTCCCGCTGTGTCCAGCTGTTTCCCCGCTTTGTCCCCTGCTTTGTCCCCACTGTGTCCTGCTGTGTCCCGCTGTGTCCCCCGCTGTGTCCCGCTGTGTCCCATGCTGTGTCCCCCGCTGTGTCCCGCTGTGTCCCATTGTGTCCTTGCTGTGTCCACGCTGGGTCCTGCTGTGTCCATCTGTGTCCCCGCTGTCCCCCGCTGTGTCTCCTGCTGTGTCCCCCGCTGTGTCCCGCTGTGTCCCCACTGTGTCTCCGCTGGGTCCTTCTGTTTCCCGCTGTGTCACCGCTGTGTCCCCGCTGTGTCCCGCTGTGTCCCTGGTGTGTCCTCACTGTGTAACCGCTAAGTCCTTCTGTGTCCATGCTGTGTCCCACTGTTTCCCCCGCTGTGTAATGCTGTGTCCCCCTTTGTGTCCCGCTGTGTCCCCCGCTGTGTAACTGCTGTGTCAATTTGTGTCCCGCTGTGTCCCGCTGTGTACCACGCAGTGTCCTGCTGTGTCGCCCGATGTGTCCCGCTGTGTCCCGCTGTGTCCCCACTGTGTCCCGCTGTGTCCCCGCTGTGTCCCCTGCTGTGTCCCGCTGTGTCCCCGGCTGTGTCCCCCGCTGTGTCCCGCTCTTTCACGCTGTGTCCCGCTGTGTCCTCGCTGGGTCCCCCGCTGGGTCCCGCTGTGTCCCCATGTGTCACGCTGTGTCCTCGCTGTGTATCCCTCTGTGTCCCGCTGTGTCCTTGCTGTGTCCCCCACTGTGTCCCCAATGTGACCCGATGTGTCCCTGCTGTGTCCCCCGCTGTGTCCCGCTGTGTCCCACTGTGTCCCCGGCTGTGTCCCCCGCTGTGTCCCGTTCTTTTCCGCTGTGTCCCGCAGTGTGTTTGCTGTGTTCCCATTTGTGTCCCGCTGTTTCTTCTCTCTGTCCCACGCTGTGTCCCGCTATGTCCCCATGTGTCACGCTGTGTCCTCTCTGTGTATCCCTCTGTGTCCCGCTGTGTCCTCGCTGTGTCCCACACTGTGTCCCCGCTGTGACCGGATGTGTCCCTGCTGTGTCCCTGCTGTGTCCCGCTG
>NW_012293942.1:0-1942 GCF_000151885.1 Dipodomys ordii | reverse complement strand
GTGTCCACCACTGTGTCCCTTTGTGTCCCCAGCTGTGTAACCCGCTGTGTAACGCTGTGAATCCCGCTGTATCGAGGCTGTGTCCCGCTGTGTCCTTGCTCTGTTATTCGTGGTGTCCCCCTCTGTCCCCCGCTGTGTCCCCCGCTCTGTCCTGCTGTGTCTCCCGCTGTGTCCCGTTGTGTCCCGCTGTGTCACCCGCTGTGACCCTGCTGTGTCCCCGCTGTGTCACGCTGTGTCCTGCTGTGTCCCGTTGTGTCCCGCTGTAACCCTGCGGAGTCCCCCTGTGTCCCAGCTGTGTCCTGCTGTGTCGTCGCTCTGTCCTCCGCTGTGTCCCGCTGTGTCCTCTGCTGTGTCCCGCTGTGTCAGTCTGTGTCCCGCTGTATCCCGCTGTGACCCCGCTGAGTCCCCGCTGTGTCCTCGCTGGGTCCCCCGCTGTGTCCCGCTGTGTCCCGCTCTGTCCCTGCTGTGTCCTGCTGTGTCCCGCTGTGTCCCCGCTTTGTGCCCGCTGTGTCCCGCTGTGTACTTCGTTGTGTCAGGCTGTGTCCCCCGCTTTGTCCCGCTGTGTCCCCGCAGTGTCCCCGCTGTGTCCCGCTGTGTCACACTGTGTCCCATGGTGTCCTGCTTTGTCCCCAGCTGTGTCCCCCACTGAGTCCCCTCGGTGTCCTGCTGTGTCCTCGCTGTGTGCCCCGCTGTCTCCCTCTTTGTCCCACGCTGTGTCCCACTGTGTCCTCGCTGTGTCCCCGCTGTGTCCCGCTATGTCCCCGCTGTGTCCCAAGCTGTGTCCCGCTGTGTCCCGCTGTTTACCCCGCTGTGTCCTGCTATGTTCCTGCAGTGTCCCTGGTGTGTCCCTGCTGTGTCCTGCTGTGTCCTCGATGTGTCCCCCGCTGTGTTCCGTTGTGTCCCCAGCTGTGTACCCCGCTGTGTCCCGCTGTGTCCCGGCTGTATCGACGCTGTGTCCCGCTGTGTCCCGCTGTGTCCCGCTTTGTCCCCCGCTGTGTCCCCCGCTGAGTCCCCGCTGTGTCCCCGCTGTGTCCCGCTCTGTCCTCCCTGTGTCCCCCGCTGTGTCCCGCTGTGTCCCCTGCTGTGTCCCGCTGTGTCTACTGCTGTGTTCCTGCTGTGTCCCGCTGTGTCGCCCTGTGTCCTCACTGTGTCCCACGCTGTGTTCCGCTGAGTATTTGCTGTGTCCCCGAAGTGCCCGTTGTGTCCCCAGCTGTGTACCCCGCTGTGGCCCACTCTGTCCCCGCTGTATCGACGCTGTGTCCCGCTGGGTCCCGCTGTGTCCTCGCTGTGTCCACCGCTGTGTACCGCTGTGTCCCCAGTTGTGTCCCACTGTGTCCCACTGTGGCCCCCGCTGTGTCCCCCCTGTGTCCCGCTGTGTCCTCGCTGTGTCTCCCGCTGTGTCCCGCTGTGTCCTCGCTGTGTCCCGCTGTGTCCCCCGCTGTGTCCTGATGTGTCCCGCTTTGTCCCGCTGTGTCCCTGCTGTGACCCTCAGTGTCCCGGTGTGTCCCCGCTGTGGCCCCTCTGTGTCCCGCTGTGTCCTGCTCTGTCCCTGCTGTATCCCGCTGTGTCACGCTGTGTCCCCCGCTGTGTCCAGCTGTGTCCCCCACTGTGTCCCCCTGTGTCCCGCTGTGTCCCCTGCTGTGTACCCTGCTTTGTCCCACTGTGTCCTCGCTGTGTCCTGCTCTGTCTCCACCTTGTCCCCGCTGTGTTCCGTTGTGTCCCGTGGTGTCCCGCTTTGTCCCCCACTTTGTCCCCCGCTGAGTCCCCGCTGTGTCCCCGCTGTGTCCCGCTCTGTCCTCCCTGTGTCCCCGGCTGTGTCCCGCTGTGTCCCCTGCTGTGTCCTGCTTTGTCCACTGCTTTGTTCCTGCTGTGTCCCGCTGTGGCCCCACTCTGATCCCCGCTGTATTGGACGCTGTGTCCCGCTAGGTCCCGCTGTGTCCTC
>NW_012293941.1:0-2861 GCF_000151885.1 Dipodomys ordii | reverse complement strand
TGTCCTCGCTGGGTTCCCCGCTGGGTCCCGCTGGGTCCCCCTCTGTGTCCCGCTGTGTCCCGCTGTGTCCCGCTCTGTCCCTGCTGTGTCCCGCTGTGCCCTGCTGTGTCCTAGCTGTGTCCCCCGCTGTCTCGAGCTCTGTCCCTCGCTGTGTCTCACGATTTGTCCTTGCTTTGTCCCACTGTGTCCCGCTGTGTCCCGCTGTGCCCACACTGTGTCCCCTTGTGTCCCCAGCTGTGTACCCCGCTGTGGCCCACTGTGGCCCCGCTGTATCGACGCTGTGTCCTGCTGGGTCCCGCTGTGTCCTCGCTGTGTTCCCTGCTGTGTTCCGCTGTGTCCCCCGGTGTGTCCCCCGCTGTGTCCTCGCTGTGTCCCCCGCTGTATCCCGCTGTGTCCTCGCTGTGTCCCCCGCTGTGTCCCGCTGTGTCTCCCCCTGTGTCCCGCTGTGTCCTGCTGTGTCCCCTGCAGTGTACCCTGCTTTGTCCCACTGTGTCCTCGCTGTGTCCTGCTCTGTCTCCTCCTTGTCCCCGCTGTGTTCCGCTGTGTCCCGTGGTGTCCCGCTTTGTTACCCTCTGTGTCCCCCGCTGAGTCCCCGCTGTGTCCCCGCTGTGTCCCGCTCTGTCCTCCCTGTGTCCCTGGCTGTGTCCCGCTGTGTCCCCTGCTGTGTCCTGCTGTGTCTACTGCTTTGTTCCTGCTGTGTCCTGCTGTGGCCCACTCTGTCCCCGCTGTATCGACGCTGTGTCCCGCTGGGTCCCGCTGGGTCCTCGCTGTGTCCACCGCTGTGTACCGCTCTGTCCACCGCTGTGTCCCGCTGTGTCCCCCGCTCTGTCCCCCTTTGTCTACCGCTGTGTCCCGCTGTTTCCCCCGCTGTGTCCCGCTGTGTTCTCGCTGTGTCCCCCTCTGTCTCCCGCTCTGTCCCACGCTGTGTCTCACGCTTTGTCCCCGATGTGTCCCACTGTGTTCCGCTGTGTCCCGCTGTGACCCCACTGTGTCCCGTTGTGTCCACAGCTGTGTACCACGCTGTGTAACGCTGTGTCTCCGCTGTATCGACGCTGTGTCCCGCTGTGTCCCGCAGTGTCCCCCGCTGTGTCCCCCGCTGTGTCCTCGCTGTGTTCCCCACTGTGTCCTGCAGTGTCCCCCGCTGTGTCCCCCGCTGTGTCCTCCGCTGTGTCCCGCTGTGTCCCCCGCTGTGTCCCGCTGTGTCCCGCTCTGTCCCGCTCTGTCCCTGCTTTGTCCCGCTGTGCACTGCTGTGTCCTCGCTCCGTCCCCCGCTGTCTCCCGCTCTGTCCCAAGCTGTGTCTCACGATTTGTCCTCGCGGTGTCCCACTGTGTCCCGCTCTGTCCCGCTGTGCCCCCACTGTGTCCCCTTGTGTCCACAGATTTGTACCACACTGTGTAACGCTGTATCCCCGCTGTATCGACGCTGGGTCCCGCTGGGTCCCGCTGTGTCCTCGCTGTGTCCCCCGCTGTCTCCCGCTCTGTACCCCGCTTCGTCTCACGATTTGTCCTCGCTGTGTCCCACTGTGTCCCGCTGTGTCCCACTGTGCCCCCACTGTGTCCCGTTGTGTCCACAGATGTGTACCACGCTGTGTAAGGCTGTATCCCAGCTGTATCGACACTGTGTCCCGCTGGGTCCCGCTGGGTCCTCGCTGGGTCCACCGCTGTGTCCCGCTGTTTCCACTGCTGTGTCCCGCTGTGTCCCCCGCTCTCTCCCCCTGTGTCCACTGCTGTGTCCCGCTGTTTCCCCCGCTGTGTCCCGCTGTGTCCTCGCTGTGTCCCCCGCTGTCTCCCGCTCTGTCCCCCGCTGTGTCTCACGCTTTGTCCCCGATGTGTCCCACTGTGTTCTGCTGTGTCCCGCTGTGCCCCCACTGTGTCCCGTTGTGTCCACAGCTGTGTACCACGGTTTGTAATGCTGTATCCCCGCTGTATTGACGCTGTGTCCCGCTGTGTTCCTCAGTGTCCCCCGCTGTGTCCCCCGCTGTGTCCTCGCTGTGTTACCCGCTGTGTCCCGCTGTGTCCTCGCTGGGTCCCCCGCTGTGTCCCGCTGTGTCCCCCGCTGTGTCCCGCTGTGTCCCGCTCTGTCCCTGCTGTGTCCCGCTGTGTCCTGCTGTGTCCTCGCTGTGTCCCCCGCTGTCTCCCGCTCTGTCCCCCGCTACGTCTCACGATTTGTCCTCGCTGTGTCCCACTGTGTCCCGCTCTGCCCCTACTGTGTCCCGTTGTGTCCACAGATGTGAACCACGCTGTGTAACGCTGTATCCCCGCTGTATCGACGCTGTGTCCCGCTGGGTCCCGCTGTGTCCTCGCTGTGTTCCCTGCTGTGTCCCGCAGTGTACCCCGCTGTGTCCCCCGCTGTGTCCTCGCTGTGTCCCCCACTGTGTCCCGCTGTGACCTTGCAGGGTCCTCCGCTGTGTCCCGCTGTGTCCCCCGCTGTGTCCCGCTGTGTCCCGCTCTGTCCCTGCTTTGTCCCGCTGTGTACTTCTGTGTCCTCGCTTTGTCCCCCGCTGTCTCCCGCTCTGTCCCCCGCTGTGTCTCACGATTTGTCCTCGCTGTGTCCCACCGTGTCCCGCTCTGTCCCGCTGTGCCCCCACTGTGTCCCCTTGTGTCCACAGATTTGTACCACACTGTGTAACGCTGTATCCCCGCTGTATCGAAGCTGGGTCCTGCTGGGTCCCGCTGTGTCCTCGCCGTGTTCCCTGCTGTGTCCTGCTGTGTCCTGCTGTGTCCTCGCTGTGTCCCCCGCTGTCTCCCGCTCTGTCCCCCGCTTCGTCTCACGATTTGTCCTCGCTGTGTCCCACTGTGTCCCGCTGTGTCCCGCTGTGCCCCCACTGTGTCCCGCTGTGTCCTCGCTGTGTCCCCTGCTG
>NW_012293940.1:0-1380 GCF_000151885.1 Dipodomys ordii | reverse complement strand
TGTGTCCCCCACTGTGTCCCCCTGTGTCCCGTGGTGTCCCGCTTTGTCCCCCGCTGTGTCCTCCACTGAATCCCCGCTGTGTCCCCGCTGTGTCCCGCTCTGTCCTCCCTGTGTCCCCCGCTGTGTCCCGCTGTGTCCCCTGCTGTGTCCCGCTGTGTCTACTGCTGTGTTCCTGCTGTGTCCAGCTGTGTCCCGCTGTGTCCCCCTGTGTCCTCACTGTGTCCCACGCTGTGTTCCACTGAGTACTTGCTGTGTCCCCCGATGTGTCCCGTTGTGTCCCCAGCCGTGTACCCCGCTGTGGCCCACTCTGACCCCGCTCTATCGACACTGTGTCCCGCTGTGTCCCACTGTGTCCTCGCTGTGTCCACCGCTGTGTCCCGCTCTGTCCCCGCTGTGTCCCGCTTTTTCCCCCGCTGTGTCCCGCTGTGTCCTCGCTGTGTCCCCCGCTGTGTCCCGCTGTGTCCCCCGCTGTGTCCTGATGTGTCCCGCTTTGTCCCACTGTGTCCCTGATGTGACCCTCAGTGTTCTGGTGTGTCCCCGCTGTGGCCCCGCTGTGTCTGGCAGTGTATACCCCGCTTTGTCCAGCTTTGTCCCCGCTGGGTCCCGCTGTGTCCTCGCTGTGGTCCCTGTTGTGTCCCGCTCTGTCCCCCGCTGTGTCCCCCGCTATGTCCTGCTGTGTCCCATGCTGTGTCCCGTTTTGTCCCGCTGTGTCCCTCGCTGTGTCCCTGCTGTGTCCCCGCTGTGTCACGCTGTGTCCCGCTGTGTCCTGTTGTGTCCCACTGTGACCCTGCTGAGTCCCCCTATGTCCCGCTGTGTCCCGCTGTGTCGTCGCTCTGTCCCCCGCTGTGTCCCCCACTGTGTCCCGCTTTGTCCTGCTGTATCCCACTGTGTCCCCGCTGTGCGCCCGCTCTGTCCCACTGAGTACCCCGCTGTGTCCAACTGTGTCCCCGCTGTGTCCCGCTGTGTCCCCTCTCTCTCCCCTGCTGTCCCCCGCTGTGTCCTGCTGTGTCCCGCTGTGTCCCTGGGTGTGTTCTCCTGTGTCCATGCAGTGTCCCCGCTGTGTCTCGCTGTGTCACACTGTGTCCCGTGGTGTCCGGCTTTGTCACCCGCTGTGTCCCCCGCTGAGTCCGGCTGTTTCCCCGCTGTGTCCCAATGTGTCCTCGCTGTGTCCCCCGCTGTGTCCTGCAGTGTCTCCCCTGTGTCCCCCGCTGTGTCCCGCTGTGTCTCGCTGTGTCCCCTGCTGTGTACCCTGCTGTGTCCCGCTGTGTCCCGCGGTGTACCTGCTGTGTCCCGTTGTGTCCCCAGCTGTGTACCCCGCTGTGTCCCGCTGTGTCCCACGCCATTATCGACGCTGTGTCCCGCTGTGTCCCGCTGTGTCCT
>NW_012293939.1:0-6185 GCF_000151885.1 Dipodomys ordii | reverse complement strand
CGCTGTGTCCGCTGTGACCCGCTGTGTTCCAAGCTGTGTCCCGCTGTGTACCCCTCTGTGTCCCCCTCTGTGTCCCGCTGTGTTCCCCGCTGTGTCCCGCTGTGTCCCGCTGTGTCCCCCGCCATGTCCCTGCTGTGTCCCCGCTGTGTCCTGCTGTATACTGCTGTGTCCCCCGCTGAGTCCCGCTGTGTCCCCGCTGTGTCCCGCTGTGTTCCCCATGTGTCCCCCGCTGTGTCCCACCGTGTCCCACTGTGTCCCCCACTGTTTCCCCCGCTGTGTCCGGCTGTGTCCCCCGCTGTGTCCTGCTGTGTCCACTGCTGTGTCCCCGCTGTGTCCCGCTTTTTCCCCGGCTGTGTCCCGCTGTGTCCTCACTGTGTCTCCCGCTGTATCCCGCTGTGTCCTCGCTGTGTCCCCAGCTGTGTCCCGCTGTGTCCCCCGCTTTGTCCCGCTGTGTCCCACTGTGTCCCCACTGTGTCCCGCTTTGTCCCGCTATGTCCCCGGTGTGCCCGCTGTGTCCCGCTGTGTACCCCGCTGTGTCCAGCTATGTCACCGCTGTGTCCCGCTGTGGCCCATCTCTGTCTCCGCTGTCCCCCGCTGTGTCCACCGCTGTGTGCCACTGTGTCCCGCTATGTCCCCCGCTTTGTCCTGCTGTGTCCCCGCAGTGTCCCCGCTGTGTCCCGCTGTGTCCCACTTTGTCCCCCGCTGTTTCCCCTGCTGTGTCCTCCGCTGAGCCCTCTCTGTATCGACGCTGTGTCCCGCTGTGTCCCGCTGTGTCCTCGCTGTGTTCCCCGCTGTGTCCCGCTGTGTCCTGCTGTGTCCCTGCTTTGTCCCACTGTGTCCCCCGCAGTGTCCCGCTGTGTACCGCTGTGTCCCGCTATGTCCCGGTGTGTCCCACTGTGTCCGCGCTGTGTTCCCGGCTGTGTCCCGCTGTGTCCCCTCTCTGTCCCCTGCTGTCCCCCTTTGTGTCTCCCGCTGTGTCCCCTCTCTGTCCCCTGCTGTCCCCCGCTGTGTCTCCCGCTGTGTCCCACTGTGTCACCTGCTGTGTCCCCCGCTGTGTCCTCGCTGTGTCCCCCGCTGTGTCCCGCTTTGTCCTTGCTGGGTCCCCCGCTGTGTCCCGCTGTGTCCCCCACTGTGTCCCACTGTGTCCGACTGTGTCCCGTTCTGTCCCCGCTGTGTCCCGCTGTGTCCCCGCTGTGTGCCCGCTGTGTCCCGCTGTGTACCCCGCTGTGTCCAGCTGTGTCACCGAGGTGTCCCGCTGTGGCCCTACTCTGTCTCCGCTCTGTCCCCCGATTTGTTCCGCTGTGTCCCCCGCTTTGTCCTACTTGTCCCCACAGTGTCCCGCTGTGTCCCGCTGTGTCTCACTGTGTCCCGTGGTGTCCCTCTTTGTCCCCCGCTGTGTTCCCCGCTGAGTCCCCTCTATGTGGCCGCTGTGTCCTGCTGTGTGCTCGCTGTGTCCCCCGCTGTCTCCCGCTTTGTCCCCCGCTGTGTCCAGCTGTGTCCCGCTGTGTCCTCGCTGTGTCCCCCGCTGTGTCCCTCTGTGACCCGCTGTATTCCCAGCTGTGTCCCGCTGTGTAACCCTCTGTGTCCCCCTCTATGTCCCGCTGTCTTCCCCGCTGTGTCCCGCTGTGTCCCGCTGTGTCCCCCACTGTGTCCCTGCTGTGTCCCCGCTGTGTCCTGCTGTATACTGCTGTGTCCCCCGCTGAGTCCCGCTGTGTCCCCGCTGTGCCCCGCTGTGTTCCCCATGTGTCCCCCGCTGTGTCCCACTGTGTCCCACTTGTCCCCCACTGTTTCCCCTGCTGTGTCCGGCTGTGTCCCCCGCTGTGTCCCGCTGTGTCCACTGCTGTGTCCCCGCTGTGTCCCGCTTTTTCCCCGGCTGTGTCCCGCTGTGTCCTCACTGTGTTCCCCGCTGTATCCGGCTGTGTCCTCGCTGTGTCCCCAGCTGTGTCCCCGCTGTGTCCCCCCGCTTTGTCCCGCTGTGTCCCACTGTGTCCCCACTGTGTCCCGCTGTGTCCCGCTGTGTCCCCGGAGTGCCCGCTGTGTCCCGCTGTGTACCCCGCTGTGTCTTCGCTGTGTCCCCCGCTGTGTCCCGCTGTGTCCTTGCTGGGTCCCCCGCTGTGTCCCGCTGTATCCCACTGTGTCCATGCTGTGACCCTCTCTGTCCCCGCTGTATTGACGCTGTGTCCCGGTGTGTCCCGCTGTGTCCGCGCTGTGTTTCCGGCTGTGTCCCGCTGTGTACCCCTCTGTGTCCCCTGCTGTGTCCCGCTGTGTCCCCTCTCTGTCCCCTGCTGTCCCCCGCTGTGTCCCCCGCTGTGTCTCACTGTGTCGCCCGCTTTGTCCCGCTGTGCCCCTGCAGTGTCCCCGCTGTGTCCCACTGTGTCACACTGTGTCCCGTGTTGTCCCATTTTGTCCCGCGCTGTGACCTCGCAGTGTTTCCCGCTGTGTCCCTGCTGTGTCCTCGCTGTGTTCCCCGCTGTGTCCCGCTGTGTCCCCCGTTGTGTCCACCGCTGTGTCCCTCTGTGTCCTCGCTGGGTCCCACGTTGGGTCCCGCTGGGTCAAACCGCTGTGTCCAGCTGTGTCCGACTGTGTCCCCGCTGTGTCCCGCTGTGTCCCCGCAGTGTGCCCGCTGTGTCCCGCTTAGTACCCCGCTGTGTCCAGCTGTGTCCTTTTGTGTCACGCTGTTTCCCTGCTGTGTCCCTGCTGTGTCCCTCTGTGTACCCCGCTGTGTCCAGCTTTGTCCCCGCTGTGTCCCACGCTCTGTCCCACACTGTGTCCCGAAGTGTCCCCCGCTGTGTCCCGCTGTGTCACCGCTGTGTCCCGCTGTTTCCTCGCTGTGTCCCCTGCTGTTTCCCTCTCTGTCCCTCGCTGTGTCTCACGCTTTGTCCCCGCTGTGTCCCACTGTGTCCCGCTGTGTCCCGCTGTGCCCCCACTGTGTCCCGTTGTGTCCACAGTGTGTACCACGCTGTGTAACGCTGCCTCCCCGCTGTATCGACGCTGTGTCCCGTTGTGTCCCGCTGTGTCCTCGCTGTGTTCCCCACTGTGTCCCGCTGTGTCCCCCGCTGAGTCCTCGCTGTGTCCCCTGTTGTGTCCCGCTGTGACCTCACTGGGTAGCCCACTGTGTCCTGCTGTGTCCCCCGCTGTCCCCCACTGTTTCCCGCTGTGTCCCGCTGTGTCCCCTGCTTTATCTTGCTGTGTCCCGCAGTGTCCCCGCTGTGTCCCGCTGTGTAACACTGTGTCCCGTGGTGTCCCACTTTGTCCCACGCTGTGTCCCCAGCTGCGTCCCCTCTGTGTCGCCGCTGTGTCCCCTCTCTGTCCTCTGCTGTCCCCCGCTGTGTCCCCCGCTGTGTCCCGCTGTGACCCGCTGTGTTCCCAGCTGTGTCCCGCTGTGTACCCCTCTGTGTCCACCTCTGTGTCCCGCTGTGTCCCGCTGTGTCCCCCGCTGTGTCCTGCTGTATACTGCTGTGTCCCCCGCTGAGTCCCACTGTGTCCCCGCTGTGTCCCGCTGTGTTCCCAATGTGTCCCCCGCTGTGTCCCACCGTGTCCCACTGTGTCCCCCACTGTGTCCCCCGCTGTGTCCGGCTGTGTCCCCCGCTGTGTCCCGCTGTGTCCACTGCTGTGTCCCCGCTGTGTCCCGCTTTTTCCCCGGCTGTGTCCCGCTGTTTCCTCACTGTGTCCCCTGCTGTATCCCGCTGTGTCCTCGCTGTGTCATTAGCTGTGTCCCGTTGTGTCCCCCGCTTTGTCCCGCTGTGTCCCACTGTGTCCCCACTGTGTCCCGCTGTGTCCCGCAGTGTCCCCGGTGTGCCCGCTGTGTCCCGCTGTGTACCCCGCTGTGTCCAGCTATGTCACCGCTGTGTCCCGCTGTGGCCCATCTCTGTCTCCGCTGTACCCCGCTGTGTCCCCCGCTGTGTGCCACTGTGTCCCGCTATGTCCCCCGCTTGGTCCTGCTGTGTCCCCGCAGTGTCCCCGCTGTGTCCTGCTGTGTCACACTGTGTCCCGTGGTGTCCCACTTTGTCCCCCGCTGTTTCCCCCGCTGTGTCCTCCGCTGAGTCCCCTCTGTATCGACGCTGTGTCCCGCTGTGTCCCGCTGTGTCCTCACAGTGTTCCCCGCTGTGTCCCGCTGTGTCACCTGCTGTGTCCCCCGTTGTGTCCTCGTTTTGTCCCCCGCTGTGTCCTTGCTGGGTCCCCCACTGTGTCCCTCTGTGTCCTGCTGTGTCCCGCTGTGTTCCTGCTGTGACCCTCTCTGTCCCCGCTGTATTGACGCTGTGTCCCGGTGTGTCCCGCAGTGTCCGCGCTGTGTTTCCAGCTGTGTCCCGCTGTGTACCCCTCTGTGTCCCGCTGTGTCCCGCTGTGTACTGCTGTGTCCCCCGCTGAGTCCCGCTGTGTCCCAATGTGTCCTCGCTCTGTCCCCCGCTGTGTACCTCTGTGTCCTTCCTGTGTCCCACGCTGTGTCCCGCTGTGTTCCCGCTGTGTCCCCCACTATGTCCCGCTTTGTCCCCAGCTGTGTCCCGCTCTGTCCTTGCTGTGTCCCCCACTGTGTGCCGCTGTGTCCTCGCTGTTTCCCCGCTGTGTCCCTGCTGTGTCCCTCTGTGTACCCCGCTGTGTCCAGCTTTGTACCCGCTGTGTCTCGCTGTGTCCCACGCTCTGTCCCACACTGTGTCCCGCAGTGTCCCCCGCTGTGTCCCACTGTGTCCCATGCTGTGTCCCGCTGTGTTCCCCGCCGAGTCCCCATTGTGTCACCGCTGTGTCCCGCTGTGTCCTCGCTGTGTCCCCTGCTTTCTCCCACTCTGTCCCCCGCTGTGTCTCACGCTTTGTCCCTGCTGTGTCCCACTGTGTCCCGCTGTGTCCGGCTGTGCCCCCACTGTGTCCCGTTGTGTCCAAAGCTGTGTACCACGCTGTGTAACGCTGTGTCCCCGCTGTATCGACGCTGTGTCCCGCTGTGTCCTCGCTGTGTTTCCCGCTGTGTCCCGCTGTGTCCCCCGCTGTGTCCCCCACTGTGTCCTCGCTGTGTCCCCTGCTGTGTCCCGCTGTGTCCTCACTGGGTCCCCAACTGTGTCCCGCTGTGTCCCCAGCTGTGTCCCGCTGTGTCCGGCTGTGTCCTGCTCTGTCCCCGCTGTGTCCCGCTGTGTCCCGCTGTGTCCCCGCTGTGTGCCTGCTGTGTCCCGCTGTGTCTGCCGCTTTGTCCCGCTGTGTCCCACTGTGTCCCCGCTGTGTCCCGTTGTGTCCCGCTGTGTCCCCGCTGTGTGCCCGCTGTGTCCCTCTGTGTACCCCGCTGTGTCCAGCTGTGTACCCACTGTGTCCCGCTGTGTCCCCTCTCTGTCCTCTGCTGTTCCCCGCTGTGTCCCCCGCTGTGTTCTGCTGTGTCCCGCTGTGTCCCGCTGTGTCACACTGTGTTCCGTGTTGTCCCGCTTTGTCCCCCGCTGTGACCTCGCTTTGTTTCCCGATGTGTCCCGCTGTGTACCACTCTGTGACCCAGCTGTGTCCCGCTCTGTACCCGCTGTGTCCCACTATGTTTCCGCAGTGTCCCCGCTGTGTCCCGCTGTGTCCTCGCTGTGTCCACCGATGTGTCCCGTTGTGTCCTCAGCTGTGTACCCCCGCTGTGTCATGCTGTGTCCCCTCTGTATCGACGCTGTGTCCTGCTGGGTCCCGCTGTGTCCTCGATGTGTTCCCCGTTGTGTCCCGCTGTGTCCCCCGCTGTGTCCCCTGCTGTGTCCCTGCTGTGTCCCTGCTGTGTCCCCGCTGTGTCCCGCTGTGTCCCGCTTTGTCCTTGCTGTGTCCCAAGCTGTGTACCGCTGTGTCCCCCGCTGTGTCCCGCTGTGTCCTGCTGTGTCCCCGCTGTGTCCCACTGTGTCCCCCGCTGTGTCCCGCTGTGTACCGCTGTGTCCCGCTGTGTCCTGCTGTGTCCATGCTGTGTTCCTGACTGTGTCCCGCTGTGTACCCCTCTGTGTCCCCCGCTGTGTCCCGCTGTGTCCCCCGCTGTGACCCGCTGTGTCCCGCTTTGTCCCCTGCTGTGTCCCCACTGTGTGCCCCTTGTGTCCCGCTGTGTACCCCGCTGTGTCCAGCTGTGTTCCCGCTGTGTCCCCCTGTGTCCCCTGTCTGTCCCCTGCTGCCCCCCTTAGTGTCTCCCGCTGTGTCCCTTCTCTGTCCCCTAGCATAGTGCCCTCGCTGTGTCTCCCGCTGTGTCCCGCTGT
>NW_012293938.1:0-2153 GCF_000151885.1 Dipodomys ordii | reverse complement strand
ATATCAAAATGTTAATAGCAAGTGTAAAGGGCTGATCAAACACAAAACCAGATAAAAGATATGTTGTAATGAACACGCACGGATTTTTTTAAATTATGTTAAGCATTGCAATAGCGAAAGTTGTCAAAATTCCAATACCGGTGGATATCTAGCCCCCCACCCCCCCCGCCGTCCCCCCACCAAAGTTGTCAAGTTCGTTTTTCGACATAACGACTTGTATATCTCATTGTTTCAATGGGTCCTCCTGTATCCCTGTTTTAACTATTTGTTTTTTCCCTTCCCCTCCACATATATCAACACCAGGATTTTTTTTTATTAAGCAAAACAACTCAGTTATTCAGCTGTGAGTATGTCCATACAAACAAGATGCAGGAGCCTTCCATGCTGGACTGGCCAAAAAAGGGGGGAGAGCTAGGAAGGTGGCTTAGTGGTAGAGTGCTCGCTCGCCTTGCAAGCATGAGGCCCTGGGTTCGATTCCTCAGCACTATATAAACAGAAAAGGGGAGCAGTGGCACACTGTGGCTCAAGTGGCAGAACAGTAGTGAGCCTTCAGATGAAGAGCAGAGAGACAGCACCCAGACCCAGAGTTCACGCCTCACGCCCGACAACAAAAAAACTGAAAATAATAAATATATATGTGTGTATCACACTATATATAAGCATAGATAGATATATATGTATGTATGTGTATAAATATATATGTGTATATGTATGTATATGCGTGTGTGTGTGTGTGTGTCTGTGTGTGTGTGTGTCTGGAGAGAGAGAGAGAGAGAGAGAGAGAGAAAGCCAGAAGTGGTGACGTGGTTCAAATGATACAGTCAGTGCTAGACTTGAGCAAAAGAAGTTGAGTGACAGTGCTGAGGCCCTGACTTCAAGTCTCAGTATTGCCCACCCCCCAAAAAAATAAAGAAAAAGGAGAGAAAGAGGGGGGGAGAGAAGGGTGGGGGGGCAGAAAGAGAGAAAGTAAAAAAAGGAAGGAAGGAAGGAAGGAAGGAAGGAAGGAAGGAATGGTCAATGACCTGTTTTTCTTACCTGTAGAGAAATGCCCCAACCCAAACATCTAGAAATTCAGGTTGGGGCAAAGATAAAACATCTATCTGTACATAACTCAGCTGCCACATCCCCCCCACCCCCCCTGCCTGTTTAACCCTGAAAACACCCATGAAGTCAGGGAGCTGTGTAGGTCTCTCTCCCTTAAAGAGCACCCACACTGTATTAGAGTATGTCCTTGTCTGTCTGTCTGTCTGTCTGTCTGTCTGTGCCTTTTTTGGGGGTCTGGTTGTCTGCTTGCCTGCTTGCTTACTTACTCCATAAAAATTCCACCATTGTGCCCCCTCCAGAAATGCTTACTCAATGATCGAAATCAAGGGTCCTAAGGGAAGAGTCCCCCTACATGGAAGGGTAAAAAGTCACTAACCCTCACCTGTGTTTGGTGACAAGAAGAACTCCATACCAATAGTATACCTTAATACATGAGGGCAGGCAGGGCAGGGAAGGAATAATTTATTCAGGTGATCTAGTCAGTCACACTAATGGGTCACTAGGGCTCCCCCTCCATGTGTCCCTCTGTCTGTCTGTCTCGCGCGGGCGCGCCTCTGTGTGTGTGTGTGTGTGTGTGTGTGTGTGTGTGTGTGTGTCCGTCCATCCGTCCGTCCGTCCGTCCGTCCGTCTGTTTGTTGATTCAGGGGAATCTAGTTGGACTTGTGGATCTCTCGTTCCCCCTCCAGCTCTTTCCCTGTGTGTCTTTCTGTCGGTCTCGGGGTCTCTGTCTCTGTCTGTGAGTCTGTTTCTCTTTGTCTCTGTCTCTGTCTGTCTCTCCTCTCTGTCCTCTCCCCTCCGCCCCTCCCCTTGCTTTTCGTTGTGGACTCCAGGAAGAAATGCATTTCCGTCCCAGCGGGGCTCTGCTTACTCTGCCTGCCAGCCTGGAACCCACCCACCAGGGGCAACTTCTTCCTTGGTGTCCCCGAAGGAAGGAGGGAGCAGGAATCGGTGTCCCAAAAGAGACTCTTATCTCCAATGAATCTCACACCCAGCTCAGCTCGCTAGCTAGCCCGTCTGCTTGCCTTGTCCACTCACACAGAACATGAAAGCCCACATGAGCTGGTGGACACTCGGTCTGTAAACAAGATGGATGCTGCTGCCGCCGCTGC
>NW_012293937.1:0-1752 GCF_000151885.1 Dipodomys ordii | reverse complement strand
CCTCACAGCAAGGAGAAGGGCCACACAGGAGCCACCATCTTCTGTGCTGTTCATGTAATAAGAAAATGTTGTGATCAACTCTGAGTGTTCAGAGAGTACTGGGGGAGGGGTGTCGAGGAGCAGGTAAGGATGGAAGGAAGGAAGGAAGGATGGAAACAAGCATTAATGATCTGTTTTCCTTATCTGTAAAGAAATACCCCCAAACATCTAGAACTGAGATTGGAGCAAAGATTAAACAACTATCTGTGCATAATTCAGTTGCCACATCCCCCCCCACTTTAACCCTGAAAACACCAATGAAGTCAGGAGCTGTGTGGTTCTCTCTGTCTGTCTGTCTGTGTCTGCCTTTTTTTTGGTCAGGTTGTCTGGTTGCCTGGTTGCCTGCTTGCTTACTCCATAAAACTCCACCCGAGTGACTCCTCCAGAAATTCTTATTCAATGATCGAAATCAAGGGTCCTAAGGGAAGAGTCCCTACATAGAAGGGTAAAAAGTCACTAACCCTCACCTGTGTTTGGTGACAAGAAGAACTCCATACCAATCGTCTACCTTAATACATGAGGGCAGGGCAGGGAAGGAATAAGTTTATTCAGGTGATCTAGTCAGTCACACTAATGGGTCTCTAGGGCTTCCCCTCCCTGTGTCCCTCAGTCTGTCTGTCTGTCTCGCGCGCTCGTGTGTGCGTGCGTGTGTGTGTGTGTGTGTGTGTGTGTGTGTGTCCGTCCGTCTGTTTGTTGATTCAGAGGAATCTAGTTGGACTTGTGGATCTCTCGTTCCCCCTCCATCTCTTTCCTTGTGTGTGTGTCTTTCTGTCGGTCTCTGGGTCTCTGTCTCTGTCTGTGTGTCTGTCTCTCTTTGTGTCTGTCTCTGTCTGTCTCTCCTCTCTGTCTCTCTGTCCTCTCCCATCAGCCCCCCCCCTTGCTTTTCGTTGTGGACTCCAGGAAGAAATGTATTTCATTCCCAGCGGGGCTCTGCTTACTCTGCCTGCCAGCCTGGAACTTCTTCCTTGGTGTCCCAGAAGGAAGGAGGGAGCAGGAACCGGTGTCCCAAAAGAGACTCTTATCTCCAATGAATCGCACACCCTGCTTGCTGGGCCGCCCGCCCGCCTGCCTTGTCAACCCACACAGAACATGAAAGCCCACATGAGCTCAAGAACATGCAAAGACTCAGTGTAGAGGCTTCTCATTTTGAACGTGGACACTTGGTCTGTAAACAAGATGGATGCCGCCGCTGCCACTGCTGCCATTTAGGCCCGAATTTGTAGGGAAGCTCTCTACCACCCAGACACATCGAGACACACTGAGACATTGAGAATGTCTCAAGGAGGATGGCTGGTGGATGGATGGCTACTTTTACTCAATCTCTATTTCTTCTTCTTCTTTTGCCAGCCCCTAGACTGGCAAAACACGTGGGGGAGGGCTGGGAAGGTGTAGAGCACAGAGAGAGACAGCACCCAGCCCCAGAGTTCAAGCCTCACACCCGACAGACACACACACACACAAACTTGAAAATAGCTGGGCACTGGTGGCTCGCGCCTGTAATCCTAGCTACTCCGGAAGCTGAGATCTGAGGATCTCGGTCCAAAGCCAGCCTAGGCACAGAAGACCGTGAGACTCTTATCTCCAATAAGCCACTCAGAAAACCGGAAGTGGTACTGTGGCTCAAGTAGTAGAGCCCTAGTCTTGAGCTGAAGAGTTGGGGGACAGTGTCCAGGGCCAGGGTTCAAGCCCCGCGTCCCGGGAAAAACCAAAACC
>NW_012293936.1:0-2281 GCF_000151885.1 Dipodomys ordii | reverse complement strand
TCACAGAGCCCAGCCTGGAGCCATTCTCAGTGGTTCTGTTTTCCTTGATTGTGAGGCTGCTAGAGGGAGGGGCAGCCTCTGGCTCTGGTTACATAGTGAGGGAAGCCACTCCAATGGCTGGTGCTGAGCTGGGTAACTTTTCCCTGGATGGAGCTGAGTCTGGCAGGTCACTTCGCCATTAAGTTCTTGTGACCTGCTAAATGACTCGTTTTATTCCAAGGCCTGAGTTGGAGCTAGCAGCTCCGCCGAGCTTTGTTGGTATCCAAGATGGAGATCGCCGGTGCTGGGGAGGAGGGAGGGGGGAGGGGTGGCCTTCCCTCCTCTGCTCCCTGAGAAGGAGTGAGGATGTCGGGATTCTACTCACGCCGAGTCTTGGATCCTGGGTCGTCTCTGGTCTGCAAACTGCAGGATGAAGCTGTCTGCTCCTTGTCGGTTCTTGCTGGTGTTGAGTAGAATCCGCTCGCCCGCTGCGTCTGGCTCCTTCGTCCGGGACTCTCAGTGCTCAGGTATTGCCCGCTGCGGTCTCCACCGCGACCCTGCCGCCGCCGATAGCCCGGCTGCGTTCTCCACTGCGACCCTGCCGCCGCCGCCGCCGCCGCAGCCGCCGCCGCAGCCGCCGGTGGCTGGCTGGTGCTCAGATGTGTATTCTTTCCTTGGCTTTCTCTCACTTGTCTAACTCTCTGTCCTGTGATGGCACACTTGGTGTGTTTCTCTGGCTTAGGACTGTTCACTGGAACTCTAAAACTGCTTTCTATGCGAGAGCTTGTTCAGCTTCCAGCTTCTCCTCCGCCATCTTGTCCTCTCTTCTCCCCCCCCTTGTTTTTCGTTGTGGACTCCAGGAAGAAATGTATTTCGGTCCCAGCGGGGCTCTGCTTACTCTGCTTGCCAACCTGGAACCCACCCGCCAGCGGCAATTTCTTCCTTGGTGTCCCCGAAGGAAGGAGGGAGCAGGAACCAGTGTCTTATCTCCAATGAATCGCACCCCCCCCCGCCCGCCCGCCCGCCCGCCGTGTCAACCCACAGAGAACATGAAACCACATGAGCTCGTGGACACTCGGTCTGTA
The DNA here is from genome assembly GCF_000151885.1 of Dipodomys ordii. Lineage (NCBI taxonomy): Eukaryota > Metazoa > Chordata > Mammalia > Rodentia > Heteromyidae > Dipodomys > Dipodomys ordii. Next base: position 1,217 of record NW_012293936.1, on the reverse strand, counting down.
AACAAGATGGATGTCACTGCTGCCATTTAGGCCCGAGTTTGTAGGGAAGCTGTCTACCACCCAGACACATTCCCAGCCCACTTCATTGAGAATGTCTCAAGGAGGATGGCTGAAGGATGGATGGCTAATTTTACTCAATCTCTCTTTCTTCTTCTTCTTTTGCAAGCCCCTAGACTGGCAAAACGAGTGGGGGAGGGCTGGGAAGGTGAAGAGCACAGAGAGAGAGAGAGAGAGAGACAGCACCCAGCCCCAGAGTTCAAGCCTCACACCCGACACACACACACACACACAAACTTGAAAATAGCTGGGCGCTGGTGGCTCGCGCCTGTAATCCTAGCTACTCCGGAAGCTGAGAGCTGAGGATCTCGGTCCAAAGCCAGCCTGGGCACGAAAGACCGTGAGAGTCTTATCTCCAATAAGCCACTCAGAAAACCGGAAGTGGTACTGTGGCTCAAGTAGTAGAGCCCTAGTCTTGAGCTGAAGATTTGGGGGACAGTGTCCAGGGCCAGCCAGGGTTCAAGCCCCGGGTCCCGGGAAAAACCAAAACAAAAAAACAAAACAAAAACAAAAAAACAAAAAAAATCACGAAAATAATAAGGGAATGTGTGTGTGTGTGTGTGTGTGTGTGTGTGTGTGTGCGCGCGCGCGCGCCTGTGTATCACAGTATATATGTATGTGTATACATATACGTGTGCACGTATACATACACATGTGTGTGCATGTATATATACACATATGTGTATAAATAAACGAATAGATGTGTGTCTATACATATTTACGTCTATGTGTAAAATGAATATATATAATATATATTACACACACACACACACACACGCCACTATGTACACAGTACATAGGCAGATAAAGCCAAAAGTGGAGCTCTGGTTCAAGTGATAGACTGCTAGACTTGAGCCAAAAAAGCTGAGTGGCTGAGTGACAGTGCCTTGACTTCAAGTCCCAGGATTGCCCACCCCCCCCACAAAAAAGAGAAAAAGGAGAGGGGGGAAACATAAAGAAAGAGAGAGAGATAGAGATATTAGATCTTTATTACAGAATCATGTGTTATTGATCTGTTTCTCTTATCTGTTAAGAAAGCCCCCAACATCTAGAGTTGACATTGTAGCAAAAGATTATACCACTATCTGTGCTTATTCCTTTGCCTCATTGCTCCGGACTCCTCGCTTACTCCTGGAAAACCCATGAAACCAGGAGCTATG
>NW_012293935.1:0-2028 GCF_000151885.1 Dipodomys ordii | reverse complement strand
CAGTAGGATTAAGCGGGACACAGCGGGGGACACAGCAGGGGACACAGCCGGACACAGCGGGACACAGCGGGGGACACAGCGGGACACAGCGGGACACAGCGGGAGACAAAGCAGTGGACACAGCGGGTGACAAAGAGGGACACCACGGGAAACAGCGGGACACAGTGGGACACAGCGCGGACACAGCTGGGTACACCTCGGGACAAAGCGGGACACAGCGGGACACAGGGGGACACAGCGGTGACACAGCGGGGACACAGCGGGGACAAACCGAGGGGACACAGCAGGACACAGAGGGGACACAGCGTGACACAACGGGAACACAGCGGGGGACACAGCGGGACACAAAGTGGGACACAGAGGGCACAAAGCAGGGGACACAGCAGGGGACACAGCGGGACACAGCGGGGGAAACAGCGGGACACAGCGGGACACAGTGGGGACCCATCGTGACACAGCCGGACACCGCGGGGGAAACAGTGGGACACAGCAGGACACAGCGGGGGACACAGAGGGCACAAAGCAGGGGACACAGCAAGGGACACAGCGGGGGACACAGCGGGACACAGCGGCACACAGCGGGATACAGCGGGGGACACAGCCGGCACACAGCAGGGGACAGAGTAGACATGTTGGGGACACAGTGGGACACTGCGGGACACAGCGGGACACAGCGGGGATACAGCGGGGACACACTGCGGGACACAGCGGGACACAGAGGGGACACAGCGGGGACACAGCAGGGGAAACAGCGGGACACAGTGGGACACAGTGGGACACAGCGGGGACACAGCGGGACACAGCGGAGGACACAGCGGGGACACAGCGCGGGACACTGCAGGACACAGCGGGAGACAGAGCGGGGGACAGAGCGGGACACAGTGGGGAACAAAGCGAGGACCCAGCGGGACCCAGGAGGACACAGCGTCGATACAGCGGGGGACACAGCGGGACACAGAGGGACACAGCGGGACACAGAAGGGACAAAGCACTAGACACAGCGGGACACAGCGGGGGACACAGCTGGTGACACAAAGGGACACTTCGGGGGACACAGCGAGGACACAGCGGAACAAAGTGTGGGAAACAGTGCGGACACAGCAGGACACAGCGGGACACAGTGAGGACACAGCAGTAGACACAGTGGGACCCAGTGGGGGACACCTGGACACACAGCGGGGACTCACCGGGGGACACAGCGGGGGACAAAGCGGGACACCACGGGACACAGCGGGACACAGCGGGACACATCGGGGACACTGCGGGAACATAGCGGGACACAGCAGGGTACACAGCAGGACACAGTGGGACACAGCGGGGGACACAGCGGGGACACAGCGGGACACAGCGGGGAACAGAGTGAGGACACAGTGGGACACAGCGGGGACGCAGAGGGGACTCAGCGGGGGACACAGCGGGGGACAAAGCGGGACACCATGGGACACAGTGTGACACAGTGGGACACAGCGGGGAAACTGCGGGGACGCAGCGAGACAAAGCAGGGGACACAGCGGGACACAGAGGGGGACACAGTGGGGGACAGAGAGGGGACACTGCGGGACACAGCGGGGACACAGCGGGACACAGCAGGTTTCACAGCTGGGGACACAAAGGGACACTTCGGGGGACACAGCGAGGAAACAGCGGTACACAGCATGGGACACAGCGAGGACACATCGGGACACAGCGGAACACAGCGGGACACAGCAGGGACACAGCAGTAGACACAGAGGGACTCACCGGGGGACACAGCGGGGACTCACCGGGGGACACAGCGGGGGACAAAGCGGGACACCACGGGACACAGTTAAACACAGCGGGACACAGTGGGGACACTGCGGGAACATAGCGGGACACAGCAGGGTACACAGCTGGACACAGTGGGACACAGCGGGGGACACAGCGGGGACACAGCTGGACACAGTGGGGTACACAGCGGGACACAGTGAGCACACAGCGAGGACACAGCAGGACACAGCGGGGCACAGGGGGGACACATCAGGACACAACGGGGGACACAGCGAGGAC
>NW_012293934.1:0-4158 GCF_000151885.1 Dipodomys ordii | reverse complement strand
GCGGGACACAGCGGGGACACAGAGGTGGCTCAGGGGGGGCCACAGCGGGGGACAAAGCGGGACACCACGGAACACTGCGGGACACAGCGTGAAACAGCGGTGAACCTGCGGGGACACAGCAAGACACAGCAGAAAACAGCAGTGACACTGCGGGGACACAGTGGGATACAGCAGGGGACACAGCGGGACACAGAGGGGGACAGAGTGGGACACAGTGGGGGACACAGCCGGACACAGCAGGGGAAACAGTGGGGGACACAGCGGGACACAGCGAGGACACAGCGGGACAGAGCGGGACACTGCAGGGCACAGCGGGGGACACAGCGGGACACAGCGGGGGACACAGCGTGGACACAACGGAACACAGAGTGGGACACATTGAGGACACAGCGGGACACAGCAGGACACAGCCGGGTCCCAGCAGTGGACACAGCGGGACACAGCGGGGGACACATCGGGACACAGCGGGGGACACATGGAGGACTCAGCGGGACAAGGCGGGGACACAGCGGCGACTCACCGGGGGACACAGCGGGGGACAAAGCGGGACACCACAGAACACAGTGGGAAACAGCGGGACACAGCGGGGGACACAGAGGGGTAAACAGCGGGACACAGCGGGGAACACAGCGAGGACACAGCGGGACCAAGCGGGACACAGCGTCGATACAGCGGGGACACAGCGGGACACAGCGGGACACAGCGGCACACATCGTGGGACAAAGCGGGAGATAGCAGGGGACACAGCGAGGACACAGCGGGACACAGTGGCGACACATAGAGGACTCAGCGGGGGACACAGTGGGGGACAGAGCGGGACACAGCGGGACCCAGCGGGGACAAAGCGTGAGACACAGCAGTGGACAGAGCAGGAGACAGAGGCGGACACAGCGAGGACACAGTGGGACACAGCGGGGACACAGAGGTGGCTCAGGGGGGCCACAGCGGGGGACAAAGCGGGACACCACGGAACACAGCGGGACACAGCGTGAAACAGCGGTGAACCTGCGGGGACACAGCGGGACACAGCGGGGGACACAGCGGGACACAGCGGGGACACAGCGGGGACACAGCGGGACCCAGCAGGACACAGCGGGACACAGCGGGACACAGCGGGGGACACAGCGGGACACAGCGGGGGATACAGCGGGACACAGCGGGGACACAGAGGGGACTCAGCAGGGGACATAGCGGGGGACAAATCGGGACACCACAGGACACAGTGGGACACAGCGGGACACAGCGTGGACACTGCGGGGACACAGCGGGACAAAGCGGGGGACACAGCGGGACCCAGCGGGACACAGCAGGACCCAGCGGGGAAACAGCGGGGACACAGTGGGACACAGCGGGGGACACAGGGAGGACACAGCGGAACACAGCATGGGACAAAGTGAGGACACAGCGTGAAACAGCGAGACACAGCGGGACCCAGCGGGGACCCAGCAGTGGACACAGCGGGACACAGCGGGGGACAAAGCGGGACACCACGGAACACAGCAGGACACAGCGTGAAACAGCGGTAAACCTGCGGGGACACAGCGGGACACAGCGGGGGACACAGCGGGGCACAGCGGGACACAGCGGGGGACACAGCAGGGACACAGTCGGACACAGTAGGACACAGCGTGGGACAAAGCGGGAGACAGCGGAGGACACAGCGAGGACACAGCTGGACACAGCGGGGACACAGAGGGGACTCAGCAGGGGACATAGAGGGGAAAAAGCAGGACACCACGGGACACAGTAGGACACAGCGGGACACAGCGGGGTCACTGCGGGACACAGCCGGGGGACACAGCGGTGGACAGCGGGGGAAAGAGAAGGGACACAGCGGGACACAGAGGGGACACAGCTGGACACAGAAGGGTACACAGCGGGGCACAGCAGACACACAACAGGGACAGAGCTGGACACAGAGGGACACAGAGGGGACAGAGCGTGACACAGCGGGACACAGCGGGGGACACAGCGGGGAACACAGGGAGGACATAGCGGGACCCAGCGGGACCCAGCGCCGTTCCAGCGGGGACACAGCGGGACACAGCGTGGTGCACAGCTGGGGACACAACGGGACACTCGGGGGACACAGCGAGGACACAGCGGGACACAGCGAGACACAGCGGGGACACTGCGGGAACATAGTGGGACACAGCGGCGACACAGATGGGACTCAGCGGGACAAAGCGGGGGACATAGCGGGACACAGCGGGACACAGGTAGGGACACAGTGGGACACAGCGGGGACAAAGCTTGAGACACAGCGGGGTACAGAGCGGGAGACAGTGGGGGACACAGCGGGACACAGCGCTGACACTGCGGGGGACACAGCGGGGGACACAGCCGGACACAGCGGGGGACACAGGGGGGACACAGCGGGACCCAGCGCGGGACACAGCGAGGACACATTGCGACACAGCGGGGACACAGCGGGATTCAGCGGGGTACACAGCAGTACACAGCGGGACACAGCGGGACACAGCGGGGGACACAGAGGGGTAAACAGCGGGACACAGCGGGGAACACAGCGAGGATACAGCGGGACCAAGCGAGACACAGCGTCGATACAGCGGGTACACAGCGGGACACAGCGGGGTACACAGCTGGGTACACAACGGGACACAGCGGGGGACACAGCGAGGACACAGCAGAACACAGCGTGGGAAACAGCAAGGACACAGCGGGGACACAGCGGGGACACAGCGGGACACAGCGGGGACACAGCAGTAGACACAGCGGGACACAGCGAGGACACAGCGGGGACACAGTGGCACCCAGCAGGACACAGCGGGGCACACAGCGGGACAGAGCGGGACACAGCTTGGGACACAGCGGGAACACAGCAGGACACAGCCGGGGACACAACGAGGACACAGCGGGACACAGCGGGACACAGCGTGGGACAAAGCGGAAGATAGCAGGGGACACAGCGAAGACACAGCGGGACACAGTGGCGACACATAGAGGACTCAGCGTGGGACACAGTGGGGGACAGAGCGGGACACAGCGGGACCCAGCGGGGACAAAGCGTGAGACACAGTGGTGGACAGAGCGGGAGACAGAGGCGGACACAGCGAGGACACAGCGGGACACAGCGGGGACACAGAGGTGGCTCAGGGAGGCCACAGCGGGGGACAAAGCGGGACACCACGGAACACAGCGGGACACAGCGTGAAACAGCGGTGAACCTGCGGGGACACAGCGGGACAAAACGGGGGACACAGCGGGACACAGCGGGGACACAGCGGGGACACTGCGGGACCCAGCAGGACACAGCGGGACACAGCAGGACACAGCGGGGGACACAGTGGGACACAGCGGATGACACAGCGTGACACAGCAGGACACAGCGGGACACAGCAGGACACAGCGGGGGACACAGTGGGACACAGCGGAGGACGCAGCGGGACACAGCGGGGACACAGAGGGGATTCAGCAGGGGACATAGTGGGGGACATTACGGGACACCACAGGACACAGCGGGACACAGCGGGACACCGCGGGGCACAGCGGGGGACACAGCGGGATACAGCGGGGGACACAGGGAGGACACAGCGGAACACAGCATGGGACAAAGCGAGGATACAGCGGGAATCAGCGAGACACAGCGGGACCCAGCGGGGACCCAGCAGTGGACACAGCGGGACACAGCGGGGGACAAAGCGGGACACCACGGAACACAGCAGGACACAGCTTGAAACAGCGGTGAACCTGTGGGGACACAGCGGGACACAGCAGGGGACACAGCAGGGACACAGTGGGACACATTAGGACACAGCGTGGGACAAAGCGGGAGACAGCGGAGGACACAGCGAGGACACAGTTGGACACAGCGGGGACACAGAGGGGACTCAGCAGGGGACATAGAGGGGAAAAAGTGGGACACCACGGGACACAGTAGGACACAGCGGTACACAGCGCGGACATTGCGGGACACAGCCGGGGGACACAGCGGTGGACAGCGGGGGACAGAGAAGGGACACAGCGGGACACAGAGGGGACACAGCTGGACACAGAAGGGTACACAGCGGGGCACAGCGGACTCACAACAGGGACAGAGCTGGACACAGAGGGACACAGAGGGGACAGAGCGTGACACAGCGGGACACAGCGGGACACAGCAGGGGACTCAGCAGGACACAGCGGGGGACACAGGGT
>NW_012293933.1:0-4053 GCF_000151885.1 Dipodomys ordii | reverse complement strand
GGAAGAAGTAGAAGGAGCAACAGAAGGAGAAGCAGAAGGAGAAGCAGAAGGAGAAGCAGAAGAAGGAGAAGCAGAAACAGAAGAAGCAGCAGAAGGAGAAGTAGAAGCAGCAGAAGATGCAGAAGGAGAAGCAGGAGAAGCAGAAGAAGCAGAAGCAGAAGGAGAAGCAGAAGTAGGAGAAGAAGAAGGAGAAGGAAGGGCAGCAGAAGCAATAGGAGAAGCATTAGGAGAAGCAGAAGCAGAATGAGAAGCAGAAAGAGAAGCAGTAGAAGCAGAAGAAGCAGGAAAATCATAAGCAGAAGAAAGAGAAGGGGAAGAAGAAGAAGAAGAAGAAGAAGAAGAAGAAGAAGAAGAAGAAGAAGAAGAAGAAGAAGAAGAAGAAGAAGAAGAAGAAGAAGAAGAAGAAGAAGAAGCATCAGCATAAGGAGAAGCATAAAGAGAAGCATAAGGAGAAGCATAAGGAGAAGCAGTAGAAGCAGAAGAAGCAGAAGCAGGAGAAACAGAAACAGAAGAAAAAGAATTAGCAAAAGAAGCAGAAGCAGAAGCAGTGGGAGAAGAAGAAGAAGGAGAAGGAGCAGCAGAAGGAGAAGCAGAAGCAGAAAGAGAAGCAGAAACAGAAGGAGAACAAGAAGGAAAAACAAGAGAATGAGAAGAAGCAGAAGAAGAAGCAGAAAGAGGAGAAGAAGGAGAAGCAGAAGTAGAGTCAGAAGAAACAGAAGAAGAAGAAGCAGAAGAAACAGAAGCAAAAGAAACAGAAGAAGGAGAAGAGCAGAAGCAGAAGCAGAAGGAGAAGCAGAAGCAGAAGGAGAAGCATAAAGAGAAGCAGGAGAAGCAGAAGAAGCAGGAGAAGCAGAAGCAGAAGAAACAGGAGAAGCCGAAGAAGCAGAAGCAGAATCTGAAGCAGGAGAAACAGAAGAAGCACAATCTGAAGCAGAAGCAGAAGAAACAGAAATAGTAGAATAAGCAGAAGCAGAAGCAGCAGGAGAAGCAGAAGAATAAGATGGAGAAGGCGAAAGAGAAGGATTAGGAGTAGGAAAAGCAAAAGAATAAGCAGAAGCAGAAAGAGACGCAGAAGGAGAAGCAGCACGAGAAGTAGGAGAAGCAGAAGCAGGAGAAGCAGAAGAAACAGAAGACGCAGAAGCAGAATGAGAAGCAGAAGGAGAAATTGAAGCAGAAGCAGAAGCAGAAGGAGAAGCAGAAGCCGAAGGACAAGCAGAAGAAGGAGAAGGAGAACAGAAAGAGAAGCAGAACGAGAAGCAGGAGAAGCAGAAGCAGGAGAAGCAGAAGCAGAAGAAACAGAAGAAGGAGAAGCAGCAGAAGCAGAAGGAGAAGCAGAAACAGAAGGAAAAGCAGAAAGAGAAGCAGGAGAAGCAGAAGAAGCAGCAGCAGGAGAAGCAGAAGGAGAAGCAGAAGCAGAAAGAGAAGCAAAAGCAGAAGGAGAAGCAGAAGGAGAAGCAAAAGAAACAGAAGAAGCAGAGGCAGTAGCAGAAGAAGCAGAAGATGCAGAAGGAGAAGCAGAAGGAAAAGCAGAAGAACGAGAAGGAGAAGGAGAAACAGAAGGAGAAGCAGAAAGAGAAGCAGAAGTAGGAGCAGGAGAAGGAAAAGCAGCAGGAGAAGCAGAAAGAGCAGCAGAAGGAGAAGCACTTGATTCAGAAACAGGAGAACAGAAGCAGAAGAAACAGGAGAAGGACAATAAGCAGAAGCAGAAGGAGAAGCAGAAACAGAAGGAGAAGCAGAAAGAGAAGGAGGGGAAGCAGAAGAAGCAGAAGCAGGAGAAGCATAAGCAGAAGAAACAGGAGAAGCCGAAGAAGCAGAAGCAGAATCTGAAGTAGAAGGAGAAACAGAAGAAGCACAATCTGAAGCAGAAGAAACAGAAATAGTAGAATAAGCAGAAGCAGAAGCAGAAGGAGAAGCAGAAGAAGAAGACGGAGAAGGCGAGAGAGAAGGATTAGGAGTAGGAGAAGCAAAAGGATAAGCATAAGCAGAAAGAGACGCAGAAGGAGAAGCAGCACGAAAAGTAGGAGAAGCAGGAGAAGCAGAAGCAGGAGAAGCAGAAGAAACAGAAGACGCAGAAGCAGAATGAGAAGCAGAAGGAGAAATTGAAGCAGAAGCAGAAGGAGAAGCAGAAGCAGAAGTTGAAGCAGAAGTAGGAGAAGGAGAAGCAGAAAGAGAAGCAGAAAGAGAAGCAGAACGAGAAGCAGGAGAAGCAGAAGCAGGAGAAGCAGAAACAGAAGAAGGAGAAGAAGCAGAAGCAGAAGGAGAAGCAGAAACAGAAGGAAAAGCAGAAAGAGAAGCTGGAGAAGCAGAAGAAGCAGCAGCAGGAGAAGCAGAAGCAGAAGAAGCCGAAGAAGCAGAAGCAGAAGCTGAAGCAGAAGGAGAAGCAGGAGAAGCAGAAGAAGCAGAACCTGGAGAAGCAGAAGGCGAAGCAGAAGCAGAAAGAGAAGCAAAAGCAGAAGGAGAAGCAGAAGAAACAGAAGAAGCAGAGGCAGTAGCAGAAGAAGCAGAAGATGCAGAAGGAGAAGCAGAAGGAAAAGCAGAAGAACGAGAAGGAGAAGTAGAAGGAGAAACAGAAGGATAAGCAGAAAGAGAAGCAGAAGAAGGAGCAGGAGAAGGAAAAGCAGCAGGAGAAGCAGAAAGAGCAGCAGAAGGACAAGCAGGAGATGTAGAAACAGGAGAAGCAGAAGCAGAAGAAAAAGGAGGACAAGAAGCAGAAGCAGAAGGAGAAGCAGATACAGAAAGAGAAGGAGGGGAAGCAGAAGAAGCAGAAGCAGGAGAAGCAGAAGCATAAGAACCCGAAGAAGCAGAAGCAGAACCTGAAGCAGAAGGAGAAGCAGGAGAAGCAGAAGAAGCAGAATCTGGACAAGCAGAATGAGAAGCAGAAGGAGAAGCAGAAGCGGAAAGAGAATCAAAAGCAGAAGGAGAAGCAGAAGAAACAGAAGAAGCAGAAGCAGTAGCAGCAGAAGTAGAAGGAGAAGCAGAAGGAAAAGCAGAAAAACGAGAAGGAGAAGGAAAAACAGAAGCAGAAGCAGAAGGAGAATCAGAAGGAGAAGCAGAAGAAGCAGAAGGAGAAGCGAAGGAGAAGCAGAAGAAGAAGCATAAGGACAAGCACAAGCAGAAGGAGATGCAGAAGGAGAAGCAGGAGAAGCAGAAGAAGCAGAAGCAGAAGAAGAAATAGAAGTAGGAGAAGGAGAAGGAAGAGCAGCAGAAGCAATAGGAGAAGCAGAAGAAGAATGAGAAGCAGAAAGAGAAGCAGTGGAAGCAGAAGAAGCAGGAGAAGCAGAAGCAGAAGATAGAGAAGAAGAAGAAGAAGAAGAAGAAGAAGAAGAAGAAGAAGAAGAAGAAGAAGAAGAAGAAGAAGAAGAAGAAGAAGAAGAAGAAGAAGAAGAAGAAGAAGGATAAGCATAAGGAGAAGCAGTAGAAGCAGAAGAAGCAGAAGCAGGAGAGGCAGAAGCAGAAGAAAAGTATTAAGCATAAGAAGCAGAATCATTGGAAGAAGGAGAAGGAGCAACAGAAGGAGAAGCAGAAGGAGAATCAGAAGGAGAAGCAGAAGAAGGAGAAGCAGAAGCAGAAGAAGCAGCAGAAGGAGAAGCAGAAGCAGCAGAAGATGCAGAAGGAGAAGCAGGAGAAGCAGAAGAAGCAGAAGCAGAAGGAGAAGCAGAAGTAGGAGAAGAAGAAGGAGAAGGAAGGGCAGCAGAAGCAATAGGAGAAGCATTAGTAGAAGCAGAAGCAGAATGAGAAGCAGAAAGAGAAGCAGTAGAAGCAGAAGAAGCAGGAAAATCATAAGCAGAAGAAAGAGAAGGAGAAAAGAAGAAGAAGAAGGAGAAGAAGAAGGAGAAGAAGAAGAAGAAGAAGAAGAAGAAGAAGAAGAAGAAGAAGAAGAAGAAGAAGAAGAAGAAGAAGAAGAAGAAGAAGCATCAGCATAAGGAGAAGCATAAGGAGAAGCATAAGGAGAAGCATAAGGAGAAGCAGTAGAAGCAGAAGAAGCAGAAGCAGGAGAAGCAGAAGCAGAAGAAAAAGAATAAGCAAAAGAAGCAGAAGCAGAAGCAGTGGGAG
>NW_012293932.1:0-2133 GCF_000151885.1 Dipodomys ordii | reverse complement strand
GAGAAGGGAAAAAGAAAAAGATTTTTTGAAGAAGAAGAAGAAGAAGAAGAAGAAGAAGAAGAAGAATAAGAAGAAGAAGAAGCATCAGCATAAGGAGAAGCATAAGGAGAAGCATAAGGAGAAGCATAAGGAGAAGCAGTAGAAGCAGAAGAAGCAGAAGCAGGAGAAACAGAAACAGAAGAAAAAGAATTAGCAAAAGAAGCAGAAGCAGAAGCACTGGGAGAAGCAGAAGAAGGAGAAGGAGAAGGAGCAGCAGAAGGAGAAGCAGAAGCAGAAAGAGAATCAGAAACAGAAGGAGAACAAGAAGGAGAAGCAGAAGAAGCAGAAGTAGAAGCAGAAAGAGGAGAAGAACGAGAAGCAGAAGTAGAATCAGAAGAAACAGAAGAAGAAGAAATAGCAGAAGAAACAGAAGCATAAGAAACAGAAGAAGGAGAAGAGCAGAAGCAGAAGCAGAAGGAGAAGCAGTAGCAGAAGGAGAAGCAATAGAGAAGCAGGAGAAGCAGAAGAAGCAGGAGAAGCAGAAGCAGAAGAAACAGGAGAAGCCGAATAAGCAGAAGCAGAATCTGAAGCAGGAGAAACAGAAGAAGCACAATCTGAAGCAGAAGCAGAACAAACAGAAATAGTAGAATAAGCAGAAGCAGTAGCAGCAGGAGAAGCAGTAGAAGATGGAGAAGGCGAAAGAGAAGGATTAGGAGTAGGAGAAGCAAAAGGATAAGCAAAAGCAGAAAGAGACGCAGAAGGAGAAGCAGAAAGAGAAGTAGGAGAAGCTGGAGAAGCAGAAACAGAAGAAACAGAAGAATCAGAAGCAGATTGAGAAGCAGAAGGAGAAATTGAAGCGGAAGCAGAATCAGAAGGAGAAGAAGAAGCAGAAGGAGAAGCAGAAGAAGGAGAAAGAGAAGCAGAAAGAGAAGCAGAAAGGGAAGTAGAACGAGAAGCAGGAGAAGCAGAAGCAGGAGAAGCAGAAGCAGAAGAAACAGAAGAAGGAGAAGAAGCAGAAGCAGAAGGAGAAGCAGAAACAGAAGGAAAACAGAAAGAGAAGCAGGAGAAGCAGAAGAAGCAGGAAAACAGAAACAAAAGAAAGAGAAGAAGAAGAAGAAGAAGAAGAAGAAGAAGAAGCATAAGGAGAAGCAGTAGAAGCAGAAGAAGCAGAACCAGGTGAAGCAGAAGAGGAGAAAAAGAATAAGCAAAAGAAGCAGAAACAGAAGCAGTGGGAGAGGCAGAAAAAGGAGAAGGAGAAGGAGCAGTAGAAGGAGAATCAGAAGCAGAAAGAGAAGCAGAAACAGAAGGAGAACAAGAAAGAGAAGCAGGAAAATCAGAAGAAGCAGAAGTAGAAGCAGAAAGAGAAGGAGAAGCAGAAGTAGAAACAGAAGAAGAAGAAGCAGAAGAATCAGAAGCAAAAGAAACAGAAGAAGGAGAAGAGCAGAAGCAGAAGCAGAAGGAGAAGCAGAAGCAGAAGGAGAAGGAGAAAGAGAAGCAGGAGAAGCAAAAGAAGCAGAAGCAGAAGCAGTGGGAGAAGAAGAAGGAAAAGGAGAAGGAGCAGCAGAAGGAGAAGCAGAAGCAGAAAGAGAAGCAGAAAAAGAAGGAGAACAATAAGGAGAAGCAGGAGAATCAGAAGAAGCAGAAGTAGAAGCAGAAAGAGGAGAAGTAGAATCAGAAGAAACAGAAGAAGAAGAAGCAGAAGAAACAGAAGCATAAGAAACAGAAGAAAAAGAAGAGCAGAAGCAGAAGCAGAAGGAGAAGCAGAAGCAGAAGGAGAAGCAGAAGAAGGAGAAGGAGAAGGAGAAGCAGAACGAGAAGCAAGAGAAGCAGAAGCAGGAGAAGCAGAAACAGAAGAAACAGAAGAAGGAGAAGAAGCAGAAGCAGAAGAAGCAGAATCTGGAGAAGCAGAAGGAGAAGCAGAAGGAGAAGCAGAAGCAGAAAGACAATCAAAAGCAGAAGGAGAAGCAGAAGAAACAGAAGAAGTAGAAGCAGTAGCAGTTGTAGCATAAGCAGAACGAGAAGCAGAAGGAAAAGCAGAAGAACAAGAAGGAGAAGGAGAAACAGAAGGAGAAGCAGAAGGAGAAGCAGAAAGAGAAGCAGGTAAAGCAGAAGAAGAAGAAGCAGAAGGAGAATCAGAAGGAGAAGCAGAAGAAG
>NW_012293931.1:0-6187 GCF_000151885.1 Dipodomys ordii | reverse complement strand
ATCACAAGAAGCAGAATCAGAAAGAGAAGCAGAAGAAGGAGAAGAAAAAGCAGAAGCAGAGGAAAGGAAGGAGAAGCAGAAGAAGCAGAAGCGGGAGAAGCAGAAGCAGAAGCAGAAGCAGAAGCAGAAGAAGAAGAAGAAGAAGAAGAAGAAGAAGAAGAAGAAGAAGAAGAAGAAGAAGAAGAAGAAGAAGAAGAAGAAGAAGAAAGAGAAGGAGCAGAAGGAGAAACAGAAGCAGAAGGAGAAACAGAAAAAGAAGGAGAAGAAGCAGTAGCAGGAGAAGCAGAAGCAGAAGAAACAGAAGAAGCCGAAGAAGCAGAAGCAGGACCTGAAGCAGAAGAAACAGAACAAGCAGAAGAAGCAGAAGCAGAAGCAGAACGAGAAGCAGAAGAAGAAGAAGGAGAAAGAGAAGGATTAGGAGTAGGAAGAGCAGAAGGAGAATCAGAAGCAGAACGAGAAGCAGAAGGAGCAGCAAAAGGAGAAGCAGAAGGAGAATCAGAAGGAGAAGCGGAAGAAGGAGAAGCAGAAGCAGAAAAGCAGCAGAAGGAGAAGCAGAAGCAGAAGAAGTTGCAGAAAGAGAAGCAGGAGAAGCAGAAGAAGCAAAAGCAGGAGAAGCAGAAGTAGGAGAAGGAGAAGCAGAAGGAAGGGCAGCAGAAAGAATCGGAGAAGCAGAAGGGAGAAGCAGAAACAGAATGAGAAACAGAATGAGAAGCAGTAGAAACAGAAGAAGCAGGAAAAGCAGAAGCAGACTAATTAGAAGAAGAAGAAGAAGAAGAAGAAGAAGAAGAAGAAGAAGAAGAAGAAGAAGAAGAAGAAGAAGAAGAAGAAGAAGAAGAAGAAGAAGAAGGAGAAGCAGTAGAAGCAGAAGAAGCAGAAGCAGGAGAAGCAGAAGATAAAGAATAAGCAAATGAAGCAGAAGCAGAAGCAGTGGGAGAAGCAGAAGAAGGAGAAGGAGAAGGAGCAGCAGAAAGAGAAGCAGAAGCAGAAAGAGAAGCAGAAACAAAAAGAGAACAAGAAGGAGAAGCAGGAGAATCAGAAGAAGCAGAAGTAGAAGCAGAACGAGGAGAAGGAGAAGCAGAAGTAGAAGCAGAAGAAGCAGAAGAAGAACAAGCAGAAGAAACAGAAGCAAAAGAAACAGAAGAAGGAGAAGAGCAGAAGCAGAAGCAGAAGGAGAAGCAGAAGCAGAAGGAGAAGCAGAAAGAGAAGCATGAGAAGTAGCAGAAGCAGGAGAAGCAGAAGCAGAAGGAACAGGAGAAGCCGAAGAAGCAGAAGCAGAATCTGAAGCAGAAGGAGAAACAGAAGAAGCACAATCTGAAGCAGAAGCAGAAGAAACAGAAATAGAAGAATAAGCAGAAGCAGAAGCAGAAGCAGCAGGAGAAGCAGAAGAAGAAGAAGGAGAAGGCGAAAGAGAAGGATTAGGAGTAGGAGAAGCAAAAGGATAAGCAGAAGCAGAAAGAGACGCAGAAGGAGAAGCAGCACGAGAAGTAGGAGAAGCAGGAGAAGCATAAACAAGAGAAGCAGAAGAAACAGAAGACGCAGAAGCAGAATGAGAAGCAGAAGGAGAAGGAGAAGCAGAAGGAGAAGCAGAAGAAGGAGAAGGAGAAGGAGAAGCAGAAAGAGAAGCAGAAAGAGAAGCACAACCAGAAGCAGGAGAAGCAGAAGCAGAAGAAACATAAGAAGGAGAAGAAGCAGAAGCAGAAGGAGAAGCAGAAACAGAAGGAAAAGCAGAAATAGAAGCAGGAGCAGCAGAAGAAGCAGATGCAGGAGAAGCAGAAGTAGAAGAAGCCGAAGTAACAGAAGCAGAACCTGAAGCATAAGGAGATACAGGAGAAGCAGAAGAAACAGAATCTGGAGAAGCAGAAGGAGAAGCAGAAGCAGAAAGAGAAGCAAAAGCAGAAGGAGAAGCATAAGGAGAAGCAGAAGAAACAGAAGAAGCAGCGGCAGTAGCAGAAGATGTAGAAGCAGAAGGAGAAGCAGAAGAAGGAGCAGGAGAAGGAAAAGCAGCAGGAGAAGCAGAAAGAGAAGCAGAAGGAGAAGCAGGAGATGCAGAATCAGGAGAAGCAGAAGCAGAAGAAACAGGAGAAGGACAAGAAACAGAAGCAGAAGGAGATGCAGAAACAGAAGGAGAAGCAGAAGGAGAAGGAGGGAAAGCAGAAGAAGCAGAAGCAGGAGAAGCAGAAGCATAAGAATGCGAAGAAGCAGAAGCAGAACCTGAAGCAGAAGGAGAAGCAGGAGAAGCAGAAGAAGCAGAATCTGGAGAAGCAAAAGGAGAAGCAGAAGCAGAAAGAGAATCAAAAGCAGAAGGAGAAGCAGAATAAACAGAAGAAGTAGAAGCAGTAGCAGGTGTAGCAGAAGCAGAAGGAAAAGCATAAAAACAGGAAGGAGAAGGAGAAACAGAAGGAGAAGTAGAAGGATAAGCAGAAAGAGAAGCAGGTAAAGCAGAAGAAGAAGAAGCAGAAGGAGAATCAGAAGGAGAAGCAGAAGAAGGAGAAGGAGAAACAGAAACAGAAGAAGATGCAGAAGGAGAAGCAGGAGAAGCAGAAGAAGCAGAAGCAGAAGGAGAAGCAGGAGAAGCAGAAGAAGCAGAATCTGGAGAAGCAGAAGGAGAAGCAGAAGCAGAAAGAGAAGCAAAAGCAAAAGGAGAAGCAGAAGAAACAGAAGAACCAGAGGCAGTAGCAGAAGAAGCAGAAGATTCAGAAGCAGAAGGAGAAGCAGAAGGAAAAGCAGAAGAACTAGAAGGAGAAGGAGAAGGAGAAACAGGAGTAGAAGCAGAAAGAGAAGCAGAAGAAGGAGCAGTAGAAGGAAAAGCAGCAGGAGAAACAGAAAGAGCAGCAGAAGGAGAAGCAGGAAATGCAGAAACAGGAGAAGAACAAGCAGAAGAAACAGGAGAAGGACAAGAAGCAGAAGCAGAAGGAGAAGCAGAAAGAGAAGGAGGGGAAGCAGAAGAAGCAGAAGCAGGAGAAGCAGAAGCATAAGAATCCGAAGAAGCAGAAGCAGAATCTGAAGCAGAAGGAGAAGCAGGAGAAGCAGAAGAATCAGAATCTGGAGAAGCAGAATGAGAAGCAGAAGGAGAAGCAGAAGCAGAAAGAGAATCAAAAGCAGAAGGAGAAGCAGAAGAAACAGAAGAAGTAGAAGCAGTAGCAGTTGTAGCAGAAACAGAAGGAAAAGCAGAAGAACAAGAAGTAGAAGGAGAAACAGAAGGAGAAGCAGAAGGAGAAGCAGAAAGAGAAGCAGGTAAAGCAGAAGAAGAAGAAGCAGAAGGAGAATCAGAAGAAGCAGAAGAAGGAGAAGGAGAAGCAGAAGCAGAAGAAGATGCAGAAGGAGAAGCAGAAGAAGCAGAAGCAGAAGGAGAAGCAGGAAAAGCAGAAGAAGCAGAAGCAAAAGGAGAAGCAAAAGAAGGAGAAGGAGAAGCAGAGGCAGAAGAAGAAGCATAAGGACAAGCACAAGCAGAAGGAGATGCAGAAGGAGAAGCAGGAGAAGCAGAAGAAGCAGAAGTTGAAGGAGAAACAGAAGTAGGAGAAGGAGAAGGAGGAGAAGCAGAAGCAGAAGGAGAAGCAGAATGAGAATCAGAAAGAGAAGCAGGAGGAGGACAAGAAGCAGAAGCAGGAGAAGCCGAAAGAGAAGAAGCAGAAACATTAGCAGAAGGAGAGGCAGAAGCAGAAGGAGAAGCAGCAGAAGAAGTAGAACCAGAAATTCAGGCAGCAGAAACAGAAGAAGCAGAAGCAGAAGGAGAAGCCAAAAGAGAAGCAGAAGGGGAAGTAGAAATAACAGCAGAAGATGCAGAAAAACAAGCGGAGAAGCAGAAGCAGGACGAGAAGTAGAAGCAGAAGAAGCAGAAGAAGAAGAAGAAGCAATAGAAGCCTAAGAAGCAGAAGCAGGAGAAGCAGAACCAGAAGAAAAAGAAGAAGAATAAGAAGCAGAAGCAGAGGGAGAAACAGAAGAAGGAAAAGGAGCAGCAGAAGGTGAAGCAGAAGGAGATGCAGAAGGAGAAAGAGAAGCAGAAACAGAAGGAGAAGGAGAAGGAGAAGTTGGAGAATCAGAAGAAGCAGAAGCAGAAAGAGAAGCAGAAGAAGGAGAAGGAGAAGCAGAAGGAGAAGGACAAGCAGGAGAAGCAGAAGAAGCAGAAGCGGGAGAAGGAGAAGAAGAAGAAGAAGAAACAGAAGAAGGAGAAGGAGCAGATGGAGAAGCAGAAGCAGAAGGAGAAGCAGAAAGAGAAGCAGAAGAAGCAGTAGCAGGAGAAGCAGAAGCAGAAGAAACAGAAGAAGCCGAAGAATCAGAAGGAGAACCTGAAGCAGAAGGAGAAGCAGAAGCAGCAGAAGCTGGAAAAGCAGAAGCCGAAGAAACCGAACAAGCAGAAGAAGCAGAAGCAGAACGAGAAGCAGAAGAAGAGGGAGAAAGAGAAGGATTAGGAGTAGGAGGAGCAGAAGCAGAATAAGAAGCAGAAAGAGAAGCAGAAGGAGAAGCAGAAGGAGAAACAGAATCAGAAGCAGGAGAAGCAGAAGCAGAAAGAGAAGCACAAGAAGGAGGAATTGAAGGAGAAGGAGAATGAGACAGAGAAGCAGAAGGAGAAGAAGGAGAAGCAGAAGAAGAAGAAGCAGGAGAAGCAGAAACAGAAGAAACAGAAAAAGCAGAAGAAGCAGAAGAAAAAGCAGCAGGAGAAGCAGAAGAAGAAGAAGGAGAAGGAGAAAGAGAAGGATTAGGAGTAGGAGAAAGAGAGGGATAAGCAGAAGCAGAAAGAGAAGCAGAAGGAGAAGCAGGAGAAGCAGAAGAAGCAGAAGCAGGAGAAGCAGAAGCAGAATGAAAAGCAGAAGAAGGAGAAATTGAAACAGAAGAAGATTCAGAAGGAGAAGCAGAAGCAGAAGAAGAAGCAGAAGGAGGAGAAGCAGAAGAAGAAGCATAAGGAGAAACAGAAGGAGAAGCAGGAAAGCAGAAGCAGGAGAAGCAGAATCAAAAGAAATAGAAGAAGGATAAGAAGCAGAAGCAGAAAGAGAAGCAGAAACAGAAGGAGAAGCAGAAACTGAAGCAGAAGAAGCAGAAGCAGAACCTGAAGCAGAAGAAGAAGAAGGAGAAGCAGAAGAAGCAGAATCTGGAGAAGAAGCAGAAGCAGAAGCAGAAAGAGAAGCAAAACCAGAAGGAGAAGCAGAAAAAGAAGCAGAAGAAGCAGAAGCAGTAGCAGAAGAAGCAGAAGATGCAGAAGCAGATAGAGAAGCAGAAGGAATAGCAGAATAACGACAAGGAGAAACAGAAGGAGAAGAAGAATGAGAAGCAGAAGGAGAAGCAGGAAAAACAGAAGAAGCAGAAACAGACGAAGAAGCAGAAGAAGGAGAAGCAGAAGCAGAAGAAGAAGCAGAAGGAAAAGCACAAGCAGAAGGAGATGCAGAAGGAGTAGCAGTATTAGCAGAAGAAGCAGAAGCAGAAGGAGAAGTAGAAAGAGAAGCCGACGAAGAGAAGCAGAACGAGAAGCATGAGAAGCAGAAGAAGCAGAGCGTGAGAAGCAGAAGCAAAAGAAACAGAAGAAATAGAAGGAGCAGAAGGAGAAGCAGATCAGAAGGAGAAGCAGGAGAAGCAGAAGAAGCACAGCGGGAGAAGCAGAAGAAGAAGAAACAGAAGAAATACAAGGAGCAGAAGAAGAAGGAGTAGCAGAAGCAGAAGGAGAAGCAGAAAGAGAAGCAGGAAAAGCAGAAGAAGCAGAAGCAGGAGAAGCAGAAGCAGAAGAAACAGGAGAAGGACAAGAAGCAGAAGCAGAAGCAGAAGGAGAAGCAGAAACAGAAGGAGAAGCAGAAAGAGAAGGAGGGGAAGCAGAAGAAGCAGAAGCAGGAGAACCAGAAGCATAAGAATCCGAAGAAGCAGAAGCAGAACCTGAAGCAGAAGGAGAAGCAGAAGAAGCAGAATCTGGAGAAGCAGAATGAGAAGCTGAAGGAGAAGCAGAAGCAGAAAGAGAATCAAAAGGAGACGGAGAAGCGGAAGAAACAGAAGAAGCAGAAGCAGTAGCAGTTGCAGCAGAAGCAGAAGGAGAAGCAAAAGTAAAAGCAGAAGAACGAGAAGGAGAAACAGAAGGAGAAGCAGAAGGAGAAGCAGAAGAAGCAGAAGGAGAAGCAGAAGGAGAAACAGAAGCAGAAGAAGAAGGAGAAGGAGAAGCAGAAGCAGAAGAAGATGCAGAAGGAGAAGCAGGAGAAGCAGAAGAAGC
>NW_012293930.1:0-2400 GCF_000151885.1 Dipodomys ordii | reverse complement strand
TTAGGAATACAAAAAGGAAACTTGAAGAAACTAAACATGTTGTCTAGCACACTGGTTCTTAGGCTGAGTGGCTGACTTTTGGAGAAAGATTTAAAAAAATCAGAATACTGTTGCAAAGAAACTTCCCCTAGCATGTGTATTAGAGAAACTTCCTGAAGGGTATATGTGGGACATACTAAGTCCATAGGAATGATAAGAGGATATAACACAAATACCAGCATGTTGGAGCTAGTTGATAGAGGTATTCTGATGGGCTACTGGCAACACCTGCAGAAACCTAAGCATTCTTGGCCATGCAGAGACTACATGGTGGCAGCCACTCCAGGCCTGGAATAAAGCACACCCAAAACACACACGGCTTTGGCTTCACAATCTTGTCAGTGCTTTCTAATGACAAAATCTTATTGTTCCAGCTGGTAAGGGAAAATTAATAACAGTTTAATTCTGGTGTCAAAAAGTAGGACAGAGCTGTGTAGTGAGGAACAGTACGTTAATAGCTTGCCCAATCAAACTCTTTGGTTACTCAGCTTGCAGGTGAAGTCTTCTAACACAATGAAACTGATAGACAAAAGCAAAACCATCTTTTTTTTTTA
Source organism: Dipodomys ordii (assembly GCF_000151885.1). Classification (NCBI taxonomy): domain Eukaryota; kingdom Metazoa; phylum Chordata; class Mammalia; order Rodentia; family Heteromyidae; genus Dipodomys; species Dipodomys ordii. The sequence goes on along the minus strand of NW_012293930.1, from coordinate 1,807 downwards.
ATTGTGAAAATACTGTACAGAGGGGTCACAGTTACATGGGCAAGATAATGAGTACATTTCTTATCAAGCATTGTTGCCTCTTCCTTTGTTCCCCTTCCCATCCCTTCCCATCCTCCCCCGCCCCCCCACCCAATCCTCTCCACCCCCCACCACCAAAGTTGTAAAGTTCGTTTTCGACATAACGACTTGTACTTCTCATTGTTGCAATGGGTCCACCTGTATCCCTATTTAAACGACTTGTTTTTCCCCTTCCCCTCCATAAATTATACCGACATCAAATACAGTGAAAGCAGGGATTATACTGTGGGGGAGGGACATACAAAGCAACAAAGAAATCATCTTATAAATGTGTTAGAAACAATCGCATGAAAGAAAAAAAACATTTGAATACATATCTTAGGGTTCATTTCCCTAACATCACCTTATCTGACCTTTTCTGCTTGACTCAGACATATACTAGATATTGCAAATAAGGGAAACCATGGGACCTATGTTTCTTTAGGCCTGGCTTACTTCACTTAATATAATTTTTCCAAGCCTTTCCATTTCCTAACAGATGGGGAGATGTCAATCTTTCTGATGGAGGCATAGAATTCCATTGTGTATATATACCACATTTTCTTGATCCATTCATCTACTGAGGGGCATTTGGGTTGGTTCCATATCTTAGCTATAGTAAATAATGCTGCAGTAAACATAATTGTGCTGGTAGCTTTAGTGTGGTCTTGTTTGTAAACATTAGGATAAATGTGCAAAAGTGGGATTGCTGGGTCATAGGGGAGCTCTAAGTGTAGTCTTTTCAGGAACCTCCATACTTCTCTCCAAAGTGGTTGAACAAGTTTACGCTCCCACCAACAATACAGTAAGATTCCCTTCTGTCCACATCCCCTCCAGCATCTGTTGTTATTAGAGTTCTTGATTATAGCCATTCTAACTGGGGTGAGGTGATATCTCAATGTTGTTTTGATTTGCATTTCTTTTATGGCTAGGGAGGTTGAGCATTTCTTCATGTGTCTATTGGCCATCCTTCGTTCTTCTTCAGAGAAGTTTCTCTTTAAGTCTTTAGCCCACTTATTTATTGGGTAGTTGTTTCTTTGAGGATTTGTTGTTGGGGGATTTAATTTTTTGAGTTCCAAGTATATTTTAGATATGAGGTCCTTGTCTGTTGTATGGCTAGTGAAGATCTTCTCCCAATCCGTAGGCTTTCTATTGATCTTGCTAGCTATGTCTGAATATAAGTTAACATATAGAAGGTGAGCTGGAGGCATGTCTTCTAATGTGTCTGTTCACATGAAAATAGCCATGGTTCTATCATCCTTTACATGGCTTTATTCTTTACAGTGCAGCACTGGAAGCACGGCCAACAGACCATCACAATTGAAGAATTAGCATTTAGTAACTCCACGTGGTACAATAGTTCTGTCCAAATTTTTAAAATGACAATTTTTCAGGATTACTTATTAGTAAATTTATGAATGGACCACATGCACCATACATATGTATGCATATAGCTATGCATCAAAGTAGGAGATGGCTATGGAAAGTTCAGATTAAAACCAGACTGGTATTTCCACTCTAGGAAAACAACTGGGAAGTATGGATCTAAAATGATAACTTGTTTTTCTCTAATGAGGCAAAAGAAATTCCCATGTGAATGCATAATAGTGTTTAAAAAAAAAGAATGAGCTTTACAAATTGTGGGGGTAGTTGGGGAGGTGGAGAGGGAAGGGATGGTAGGGGCAAAACAAAAGAGGAGGTAACAATGCTTGATAGGAAATGTACTCATTACCTTACTCATGTAATGTAA
>NW_012293929.1:0-6190 GCF_000151885.1 Dipodomys ordii | reverse complement strand
AGCAGAGCGGGAGAAGCAGAAGAAGAAGAAACAGAAGAAAGAGAAGGAGCAGAAGGAGAAGCAGAAGCAGAAGGAGAAGCAGAAAGAGAAGCAGAAGAAGCAGAAGAAGCAGTATCAGGAGAAGCAGAAGCAGAAGAAACAGAATTAGCCCAAGAAGCAGAAGGAGAACCTGAAGCAGAAGGACAAGCAGAAGCAGCAGAAGCTGGAAAAGCAGAAGAAGAAGAAACAGAACAAGGAGAAGAAGCAGAAGCAGAACGAGAAGCAGAAGAAGAAGAATGAGAAAGAGAAGGATTAGGAGTAGGAGGAGCAGAAGGAGAATCAGAAGCAGAAAGAGAAGCAGAAGGAGAAGCAGAAGGAGAAACAGAAGAAGCAGAAGTAGGAGAAGCAGGAGCAGAAGCAGAATGACAAGCACAAGAAGGAGAAATTGAAGGAGAAGGAGAATGAGACGGAGAAGAAGAAGGAGAAGTAGGAGAAGCAGAAGAAGAAGAAGCAGGAGAAGCAGAAGCAGAAGAAACAGAAGAAGGAGAAGAGCAGAAGCAGAAGCAGACGGAGAAGCAGAAGCAAAAGGAGAAGCAGAACAAGCAGAAGCTGAAGCAGAAGAAGAAGAAACAGAAAAAGCAGAAGAAGCAGAAGAAGAAGCAGCAGGAAAGCAGAAGAAGAAGAAGAAGAAGAAGAAGAAGAAGAGAGAGAGAGAGAGAGAGAGAGAGAAGAAGAAGAAGAAGGAGAAGGAGAAAGAGAAGGATTAGGAGTAGGAGAAACAGAAGGATAAGCAGAAGCAGAAAGAGAAGGTGAATGAGAAGGAGAAGCAGGAGAAGCAGAAGAAGCAGAAGCAGGAGAAGCAGAAGCAGAATGAAAAGCAGAAGAAGGAGAAATTGAAACAGAAGAAGATGCAGAAGGAGAAGCAGAAGCAGTAGTAGAAGCAGAAGAAGGAGAAACAGAAGGAGAAGCATAAAGAGAAACAGAAGGAGAAGCAGGAGAAGCAGAAGCAGGAGAAGCAGAATCAGAAGAAATAGAAGAAGGAGAAGAAGCAGAAGCAGAAAGAGAAGCAGAAACAGAAGGAGAAGCAGAAATAGAAGCAGAAGAAGCCGAAGAAGCAAAAGCAGAACCTAAAGCAGAAGGAGAAGCAGGAGAAGCAGAAGAAGCAGAATCTGGAGAAGAACAAGGAGAACCAGAAGGAGAAGCAGAAGCAGAAAGAGAAGCAAAAGCAGAAGGAGAAGCAGAAGAAAGAGAAGAAGCAGAATCAGTAGCAGAAGAAGCTGAAGATGCAGAACCAGAAAGAGAAGCAGAAGGAATAGCAGAAGAAAGAGAAGGAGAAATAGAAGGAAAAGCAGAAGGAGAAGCAGGAAAAGCAGAAGAAACAGAAGCAGACGGAGAAGCAGAAGAAGGAGAAGGAGAAGCCGGAGCAGAAGAAGAAGCAGAAGGAAAAGCACAAGCAGAAGGAGATGCAGAAGGAGAAGCAGGAAATGCAGAAGACGCAGAAGCAGAAGGAGAAGAAGGAGAAGAATCAGAATCAGAAGAAGCAGAAGCAGAAATAGAAAGAGAAGCCGACGAAGACAAGCAGAACGAGAAGCAGGAGAAGCAGAAGAAGCACAAGCGGGAGAAGCAGAAGAAGAAGAAACAGAAAAGGAGAAGGAGCAGAAGCAGAAGGAGAAGCAGAAAGAGAAGCAGGAAAAGCAGAAGAAGCGGAAGCAGGAGAAGCAGATGGAGAAGAAACAGGAGAAGGACAAGAAGCAGAAAGAGAAGCAGTAGAAGCAGAAGAAGCAGGAAAAGCACAAGCAGAAGAAAGAGAAGAAGAAGAAGACGAAGAAGAAGAAGAAGAAGAAGCAGCATAAGGAGAAGCATAAGGAGAAGCATAAGGAGAAGTATAAGGAGAAGCAGTAGAAGGAGAAGAAGCAGAAGCAGGAGAAGCTGAAGCAGAAGAAAAAGAATAAGCAAAAGAAGCAGAAGCAGAAGCATTGAGAGAAGCAGAAGAAGGAGAAGGAGAAGGAGCAGCAGAAGGAGAAGCAGAAGCAGAAACAGAAGCAGAAACAGAAGGAGAACAAGAAGGAGAAGCAGGAGAATCAGAAGAAGCAGAAAGAGAAGGAGAAGAAGGAGAAGCGGAAGTAGAATCAGAAGAAACGGAAGAAGAAGAAGCAGAAGAAACAGAAGCAAAAGAAACAGAAGAAGGAGAAGAGCAGAAGCAGAAGCAGAATGAGAAGCAGAAACAGAAGGAGAGAAGCAGAAGAAGCAGGAGAAGCAGAAGTAGAAGAAACAGGAGAAGCCGAAGAAGCAGAATCAGAATCTGAAGCAGAAGGAGAAACAGAAGAAGCACTAATCTGAAGAAGAAGCAGAAGAAACAGAAATAGTAGAATAAGCAGAAGCAGAAGCACAGGACAAGCAGAAGAACAAGAAGGAGAAGGCGAAAGAAAAGGATTAGGAGTAGGAGAAGAAAAAGGATAAGCAGAAGCAGAAAGAGACGCAGAAGTAGAAGCAGCACGAGAAGTAGGAGAAGCAGGAGAAGCAGAAGCAAGAGAAGCAGAAGAAACAGAAGACGCAGAAGCAGAATGAGAAGCAGAAGGAGAAATTGAAGCAGAAGGAGAAGCAGAAGCAGAAGGAGAAGCAGAAGAAAGAGAATGAGAAGCAGAAAGAGAAGCAGAAAGAGAAGCACAACGAGAAGCACAACGAGAAGCAGGAGAAGCAGAAGCAGGAGAAGCAGAAGCAGAAGAAACATAAGAAGGAGAAGAAGCAGAAGCAGAAGGAGAAGCAGAAACAGAAGGAAAAGCAGAAATAGAAGCAGGAGCAGCAGATGAAGCAGCAGCAGGAGAAGCAGAAGCAGAAGAAGCCGAAGAAGCAGAAGCAGAACCTGAAGCATAAGGAGATACAGGAGAAGCAGAAGAAACAGAATCTGGAGAAGCAGAAGGAGAAGCAGAAGCAGAAAGAGAAGCAAAAGCAGAAGGAGAAGCAGAAGAAACAGAAGAAGCAGAGGCAGTAGCAGAAGAAGCAGAAGATGCAGAAGCAGAAGGTGAAGCAGAAGCAGTAGTAGAAGCAGAAGAAGGAGAAGCAGAAGGAGAAGCATAAAGAGAAACAGAAGGAGAAGCAGGAGAAGCAGAAGCAGGAGAAGCAGAATCAGAAGAAATAGAAGAAGGAGAAGAAGCAGAAGCAGAAAGAGAAGCAGAAACAGAAGGAGAAGCAGAAAAAGAAGCAGAAGAAGCCGAAGAAGCAAAAGCAGAACCTAAAGCAGAAGGAGAAGCAGGAGAAGCAGAAGAAGCAGAATCTGGAGAAGAAGAAGGAGAACCAGAAGGAGAAGCAGAAGCAGAAAGAGAAGCAAAAGCAGAAGGAGAAGCAGAAGAAACAGAAGAAGCAGAATCAGTAGCAGAAGAAGCTGAAGATGCAGAAGCAGAAAGAGAAGCAGAAGGAATAACAGAAGAACGAGAAGGAGAAATAGAAGGAGAAGCAGAAGGAGAAGCAGGAAAAGCACAAGAAACAGAAGCAGACGGAGAAGCAGAAGAAGGAGAAGGAGAAGCCGGAGTAGAAGAAGAAGCAGAAGGAAAAGCACAAGCAGAAGGAGATGCAGAAGGAGAAGCAGGAAATGCAGAAGACGCAGAAGCAGAAGGAGAAGAAGAAGGAGAAGAATCAGAATCAGAAGAAGCAGAAGCATTAATAGAAAGAGAAGCCGACGAAGAGAAGCTGAACGAGAAGCAGGAGAAGCAGAAGAAGCACAAGCGGGAGAAGCAGAAGAAGAAGAAACAGAAGAAGGAGAAGGAGCAGAACCAGAAGGAGAAGCAGAAGGAGAAGCAGAAGGAGAAGCAGAAAGAGAAGCAGGAAAAGCAGAAGAAGCTGAAGCAGGAGAAGCAGAAGGAGAAGAAACAGGAGAAGGACAAGAAGCAGAAAGAGAAGCAGTAGAAGCAGAAGAGGCAGGAAAAGCAGAAGCAGAAGAAAGAGAAGAAGAAGAAGACGAAGAAGAAGAAGAAGAAGAAGCAGCATAAGGAGAAGCATAAGGAGAAGTATAAGGAGAAGCAGTAGAAGCAGAAGAAGCAGAAGCAGGAGAAGCTGAAGCAGAAGAAAAAGAATAAGCAAAAGAAGCAGAAGCAGAAGCAGTGAGAGAAGCAGAAGAAGGAGAAGGAGAAGGAGCAGCAGAAGGAGAAGCAGAAGCAGAAAGAGAAGCAGAAACAGAAGGAGAACAAGAAGGAGAAGCAGGAGAATCAGAAGAAGCAGAAAGAGAAGGAGAAGAAGGAGAAGCAGAAGTAGAATCAGAAGAAACAGAAGAAGAAGAAGCAGAAGAAACAGAAGCAAAAGAAACAGAAGAAGGAGAAGAGCAGAAGCAGAAGGAGAATCAGAAGCAGAAGGAGAAGCAGAAAGAGAAGCAGGAGAACCAGAAGAAGCAGGAGAAGCAGAAGCAGAAGAAACAGGAGAAGCCGAAGAAGCAGAAGCAGAATCTGAAGCAGAAGGAGAAACAGAAGAAGCACAATCTGAAGCAGAAGCAGAAGAAACAGAAATAGTAGAATAAGCAGAAGCAGAAGCACCAGGACAAGCAGAAGAAAAAGAAGGAGAAGGCGAAAGAGAAGGATTAGGAGTAGGAGAAGCAAAAGGATAAGCAGAAGCAGAAAGAGACGCAGAAGGAGAAGCAGCACGAGAAGTAGGAGAAGCAGGAGAAGCAGAAGCAAGAGAAGCAGAAGAAACAGAAGACGCAGAAGCAGAATGAGAAGCAGAAGGAGAAATTGAAGCAGAAGGAGAAGGAGAAGCAGAAGGAGAAGCAGAAGAAGGAGAAGGAGAAGCAGAAAGAGAAGCAGAAAGAGAAGCAGAAAGAGAAGCACAACGAGAAGCAGGAGAAGCAGAAGCAGGAGAAGCAGAAGCAGAAGAAACATAAGAAGGAGAAGAAGCAGAAGCAGAAGGAGAAGCAGAAACAGAAGGAAAAGCAGAAATAGAAGCAGGAGCAGCAGAAGAAGCAGCAGCAGGAGAAGCAGAAGCAGAAGAAGCCGAAGAAGCAGAAGCAGAACCTGAAGCAGAAGGAGATACAGGAGAAGCAGAAGAAGCAGAATCTGGAGAAGCAGAAGGAGTAGCAGAAGCAGAAAGAGAAGCAAAAGCAGAAGGAGAAGCATAAGGAGAAGCAGAAGAAACAGAAGAAGCAGAGGCAGTAGCAGAAGATGTAGAAGCAGAAGGAAAAGCAGAAGAACGAGAAGGAGAAGGAGAAGGAGAAACAGAAGGAGAAGCAGAAAGAGAAGCAGAAGAAGGAGCAGGAGAAGGAAAAGCAGCAGGAGAAGCAGAAAGAGAAGCAGAAGGAGAAGCAGGAGATGCAGAAACAGGAGAAGCAGAAGCAGAAGAAACAGGAGAAGGACAAGAAACAGAAGCAGAAGGAGAAGCAGAAACAGAAGGAGGAGCAGAAAGAGAAGGAGGGAAAGCAGAAGAAGCAGAAGCAGGAGAAGCAGAAGCATAAGAATGCGAAGAAACCGAAGCAGAACCTGAAGGAGAAGGAGAAGCAGGAGAAGCAGAAGAAGCAGAATCTGGAAAAGCAGAATAAGAAGCAGAACGAGAAGCAGAAGCAGAAAGAGAATCAAAAGCAGAAGGAGAAGCAGAAGAAACAGAAGAAGTAGAAGCAGTTGCAGGTGTAGCAGAAGCAGAAGTAAAAGCAGAAAAACAGGAAGGAGAAAGAGAAACAGAAGGAGAAGTAGAAGGAAAAGCAGAAAGAGAAGCAGGTAAAGCAGAAGAAGAGGAAGCACAAGGAGAATCAGAAGGAGAAGCAGAAGAAGGAGAAGAAGAAACAGAAGCAGAAGAAGATGCAGAAGGAGAAGCAGAAGAAGCAGAAGCAGAAGGAGAAGCAGGAGAAGCAGAAGAAGCAGAATCTGGAGAAGCAGAAGGAGAAGCAGAAGCAGAAAGAGAAGCAAAAGCAGAAGGAGAAGCAGAAGAAACAGAAGAAGCAGAGGCAGTAGCAGAAGAAGCAGAAGATTCAGAAGCAGAAGGAGAAGCAGAAGGAAAAGCAGAAGAACTAGAAAGAGAAGGAGAAGGAGAAGGAGAAACAGGAGTAGAAGCAGAAAGAGAAGCAGAAGAAGGAGCAGTAGAAGGAAAAGCAGCAGGAGAAACAGAAAGAGCAGCAGAAGGAGAAGCAGGAAATGCAGATTCTGGAGAAGAACAAGCAGAAGAAACAGGAGAATGACTAGAAGCTGTAGCTGATGGAGAAGCTTATTGAGAATGATGTGAAGCAGATGATGCAGAA
>NW_012293928.1:0-2908 GCF_000151885.1 Dipodomys ordii | reverse complement strand
CAGCGGGAGACACAGAGGGACACAGAGGGACACAGTGGTGGGTACACAGCGGGGACACAGCGGGACACGGCGGGACACAGCGGGACACAGCGGGGGACACAGCCGGGGACAGAGCGACGACACAGCGGGACACAGCGAGACACAGGGGGACTCATCAGGGTCACAGCGGTACACAGCAGGACACAGCGGGACACAGCGGGACACAGCGTGGACACAGCAGGGACACAGCCGGGACACAGCGGGGGACACAGCAGGACAAAACGGGACACAGCATGGGACACAGCAGGACACAGCCGGGGACACAGCGGGACACAACGGGGACCACAGCGAGGACACAGCGGGACCTAGGGGGGACAAAGCTGGACAAAGCGGGGTATACACATCGAGACACAGCGGGGCCACAGCGGGGACACACCGGTACACTGAGGGTCACAGCAGGGACACAGCGGGACAAAGCGGGACACATCAGGACACAGCGGGGGACACAGCGGGACACAGAGGGGAACACAGCGAGGACACAGCGGGACACAGCGGGACACAGCGTCGATACAGCGGAGACACAGCGTTACACAGCGTGGTACACAGCTGTGGACACAACGGGACACAGTGGGGGCACAGCGGGACACAGCGAAACACAGTGGGACACAGCGGGGAAAAAACGTGAGACACAATGGGGGACAGAGCGGGAGACAGCGGGGGACACAGCGAGGACACAGCGGGACACAGCGGGGGAACAGCGGGACACAGTGGTGGACACAGCATGACAGAGCAGGGACACAGCGGGACACAGCGGTGGACACAGCGGGACACAGCGGTGGACACATCGAGGACACAGCGGGACCCAGTGGGACACAGCGGGGACAGAGTGGGCCACAGCGGGGTACACAGCTGGGGACACAATGGGGCACATCGGGGGACACAGCAAGGACACAGCGGAACACAGCGGGGGACACAGTGAGGACACAGGGGGACACAGCGGGACACAGCAGGAGCACAGCAGTAGACACAGCAGGAAACAGCAGGGGACACAGCGGGACACAGCGGGGGACACAGGGAGGACAGAGCGTGACACAGCGGGGACACATCAGGGACTCAGCAAGGGACACAGCGGGGTACAAAGCGGGGGACACTGCGAGACACAGCGGGGAACACAGCGAGGACACAGCGGGACCCAGCGGGACACAGCGTCGATACAGCGGGGACACAGCGTTACACACCGGGGTACACAGCTGTGGACACAACGGGGCACATCGGGGGACACAGCAAGGACTCAGCGGAACACAGCGTGGGACACAGTGAGGACACAGGGGGACACAGCGGGACACAGCAGGAACACAGCAGTAGACACAGCGGGAAACAGCGGTGACCCTGCGGGGACACAGCGGGAAACAGCGGGGGACACAGCAAGGACACAGCGGGACACAGCAGGGGACACAGCGAGGACACAGCGGGGGACACAGCGGGGGACACTGCGAGACACAGCGGGGAACACAGCGAGGACACAGCGGGACCCAGGGGACACAGCGAGGACACAGTGGGGCATAGCGGGGGACACAGTGGGACACAGCGGGGGACCCAGCGAGGACACAGCGGGACACAGCAGGGAACACAGCGAGGACACAGCGGGGGACACAGCGGGGGACACTGCGGGACACAGCGGGACACAGCGTCGATACAGCGGGGACACAGCGTTACACAGCGTGGTACACAGCTGTGGACACAACGGGACACAGTGGGGTCACAGCGGGACAGAGCGGAACACAGTGGGACACATCGGGGACAAAGCGTGAGACACAGCGGGGGACAGAGCGGGAGACAGCGGGGGACACAGCGAGGACACAGCGGGACACAGCGGGGGACACAGCGGGACACAGCGGTGGACACAGCGGGACAGAGCGGGGGACACAGCGGGACACAGCGGTGGACACAGCGGGACACAGCGGTGGACACAGCGAGGACACAGCAGAACCCAGCGGGACACAGGGTCGATACAGTGGGGATAGAGTGTGCCACAGCGGGGTACACAGTTGGGGACACAACGGGGCACATAGGAGGACACAGCAAGGACTCAGCGGAACACAGCGTGGGACACAGTGAGGACACAGGGGGACACAGCGCGACACAGCGGGACAGAGCAGGAACACAGCAGTAGACACAGCGGGACACAGCCGGGGACACATTGGGACACAGCGGGGACACAGCGGTACTCAGCGGGGGACACAGCAGTACACAACGGGACACAGCGGGGCCACAGCGGGGACTCAGCGGGGGACACAGCGGGGGACAAAGCGGGACACCACGGGACAGAGCGGGACACAGCGGGGACAAGGGGGAGACAGAGCGGGACACAGCGAAGACACAGCGGGACACAGCGGGGGACACAGCGGGACACAGCGGCGGACACAGCGGGACAAAGCAGGGTACAGAGCAGCGGACACATCGGGATACAGAGGGACACAGCGGGGGTCCCAGCGGGAAACAGCGGGGGGCCCAGCGAGGACACAGTGGGACACAGCAGGGGACACAGAGGGACAGAGCGGGACACAGCAGGGGACACAGGGGGGACACAGCGGGACACAGCGGGGGACAAAGTGAGGACACATTGGGAAACAGCGGGGACACAGCGGGACTCAGAGGGGGACACAGCAGTACACAGAGGGACACAGCGGGGCACAGCAGGGACACAGCGGGGTACACAGCGGGAAACAGCGAGGGACACTGCGGGGGACACAGCGGGACACAGTGTGGAACACAGAGAGTACACAGCGGGACACAGCGGGACACAGCGTCGATACAGCGGGGACACAGCGTGACACAGCAGGGTACATAGTGGGGACACAATGGGACACAGTGGGGGACATAGCAGACACAGCGGGACACAGCGGGACACAGCGGGTCACAGCGGGGA
>NW_012293927.1:0-3284 GCF_000151885.1 Dipodomys ordii | reverse complement strand
ACATTGGGACACATTGGGACACAGCGGGACTCAGCGGTGGGACACAGCTGTACACAGTGGCACAAAGCGGGACACAGCGGGGACACAGCAGAGACACAGCTGGGGACACAGCGGGACACAGCGGGGGACACAGGGATGACACCGCGGGACCCAGCGGGACCTAGCATCGATACAGCCGGGACACAGTGGGACACAGTGGGGTACACAGCTGGGGACACAGGGAGGACACAGCAGGACACAGCGGGACACAGGTGGGGACACAGCGGGGACACAGCGGGACACAGCGTAAAACAGAGGGAAACAAAGCCGGAGACAGCGGGGGACACAGCGAGGACACAGGGGGACACAGCGGCGACACAGAGGGGACTCAGCGGTGGACACAGCGGGGGACACAGCGGGATACCACGGGACAGCGCGGGACACAGCGGGGACAAGGGGGAGACAGAGCGCGACACAGCGAGGACACAGCGGGACACAGCCGGGGACACAGCGGGACACAGCGGGGAACACAGCGGGACAAAGCAGGGTACACAGCAGGGGACACAGCGGGACACAGCGGGGTACCCAGCGGGAAACAGCGGGGGGCCCAGCGAGGACACAGCAGGACACAGCGGGGGACACAGACAGGAAAACAGCAGGGGACACACCGGGGGACACAGCGGGACACAGCGGGACACAGCGGGACACAGCGTCGATACAGCGGGGATACAGCGTTACACAGTGTGGTACACATCTGTGGACACAAGCTGACACAGTGGGGGCACAGCGGGACACAGCGGGACACAGTGGGACAAAGCGAAGACAAATCGTGGGACACAGCGGGGGACAGAGCGGGAGACAGCGGGGGACACACCGAGGACACAGCGGGACACAGCGGGGGAAACAGCGGGACACAGCGGTGGACACAGGGGGAGAGAGCGGGGGACACAGCGGGACACAGCGGTGGAAACAGCGGGACACAGCGGTGGACCCAGCGAGGACCCAGCGGGACCCAGCGGGACACAGCATCGATACAGCTGGGATACAGCCTTACACAGCGTGGTACACATCTGTGGACACAACGGGACACAGTGGGGGCACAGCGGGACACAGCGGGACACAGTGGGATAACAGCGAGGACAAATCGTGAGACGAAGCGGGGGACAGAGCGGGAGACAGCGGGGGACACAGCGAGGACACAGCAGGACACAGCGGGACACAGCAGGGAACACGGGGAGGACAAAGCGGGACCCAGCGGGACCCAGCGTCGATACAGCGGGGATACAGCGTTACACAGTGTGGTACAAATCTGTGGACACAAGGGGACACAGTGGGGGCACAGCGGGACAGAGCGGGACACAGTGGGACACAGCGAGGACAAATCGTGTGACACAGTGGGGGACAGAGCGGGAGACAGCGGGGGACACAGCGAGGACACAGCAGGACACAGCAGAACACAGCAGGGACAGAGCGGGACACAGTGGGACCCAGCCGGACACAGCAGGGGACAAAGCGGGACAGAGCGGGGGACCCAGCGAGGACACAGCAGGACACAGGGGGACACAGAGGGGGACACAGCGGGACACAGCGGAGGACAGAGCGGGGGACAAAGCGGGACACCACGGGTCACAGTGTGTCACATCGGGACACAGCGGCGACACTGCGGGGACACAGCGGGACAAAATGGGGGACACAGCGGGAGACAGCATTGGACACAGGAGGGGATAGCACGGGACAGAGAGGGGACACAGCGGAACACAGCGGTGACACAGCTGGACATAGCTGGGTACACAGCGGGACATAGAGGACACACAGCGGGGACACAGCGGGACACAGCGGGGAACTCACCGGGACACAGCGGGGGACACAACAAGGACACAGCGGAACACTGTGGGAGACACAGCCAGGACACATCCGGACCCAGTGGAACACAGTGTGACACAGCGGTGACACAGCAGGGGACACAGCGGGACACCGTGGGGGACACAGGGGGGACAAAGCGGGACACAGCGGGGGACACAGCGGGACACAGCGGGACACAGCGGGGACACAGCAGGGACACAGCAGTGGACACAGAGGGACAGAGCAGGGGAAACAGCAGGAGACACAGAGGGACACAGCGGGACACAGTGGGGGACACAGGGGGGACACAGCGGGACACAGGGGGGACACAGCGAAGACACATTGGGACACAACGGGGACACAGCGGGACACAGCGGAGGACATAGCAGTACACAGCGGGACACAGCGGGTCACAGCAGGGACAGAGCGGGTGACACAGAGGGGTACACAGCGGGACACAGCAGTGGACAAAGCAGGACACAGTGGGGGACACAGCGAGGACACTGCGGAACACTGAGGGAGACACAGCAAGGACACAGCGGGACACAGTGGAACACAGCGGGACATAGCAGTGACACAGCAGGGGACACAGCGGGACACAGCCGGGGACACAGCGGGACACAGCGGGGGAGACAGGGAGGACACAGCGGGACAAAGCGGGGGACACAGCGGGACACAGCGAGGGACACAGCGTCGATAGAGCGGGGAAACAGTGGGGTACACAGCTGGGGACACAACGGGACACAGTGGGGAACATAGCGGGACACAACGGGACACAGCAGGACACAGCGGGGCACAGCGGGGACAAAGCGGGAGACACAGCAGGGAACAGAGCAGGACACAGCGGGGGACACAGCGAGGACACAGCGGGACACAGCGGGGACACAGCGGGGACTCAGCGGGGGACACAGCGGGGGACAAACGGGACACCACGGAACACAGCGGGATACAGCGGGACACAACGGGGACAAAGCGGGACTCAGCGGGGAACACAGCAGGGGACAAAGCGGGACACCACGGGACACAGTGTGACACATTGCGCCACAGCGGCGATACTGCGGGAACACAGCGGGACAAAGTGGGGGACACAGCTCAGCTCCACTTCCGGCTTTTTTCGTTTTGCTTATGTGGTGCTGAGGAATCAAACCCAGGGCCTCAGGCATGCAAGGCAAGCGCTCTACCACTGAGCCACCTTCCCAGCCCAAGCACCCAGATTCTTGAATAGCTAGGATTACAGAAGTGAGCCACCAATGCCTGGGTTAAATATGTTCTTCCTAAAAGTAGTCAAAGCTGGGTACCAATGGCTCACAACTTTAATCCCAATGATCAGGAAGTTGAGATTTGATCATGGTTCAAAGCCAGCTTGGCCAGTAAAGTGTATGAGACTCTTATCTCCAATTAACTCATAAAAAGCTGGAGATGGAATTGATGCTCAAGTGGTAGAGTACCAGACCAGATCAAAA